>NW_028317823.1:7702500-7913863 GCF_062004578.1 Staurois parvus
TATCAATAGGTATATAGCTATTTCGATCTACCATTTTGAAATGAGTTTTCATAGCCAACAACCCATTTTTGACCACTATCTCCAAATCTAAAAAATTAATTTTTTGCTTATGCCTTTCCGCTACTAGTTGAATTTTCTTATCATTGTTATTTAATCTGTCAAAGAATTGCTTCAGGCTCCTTTCATCGCCAGCCCAAAGAATGATCAGATCATCTATGAATCTTTTATAACAGTTCTTTAGGGGGATTCATATAAACCATCATCTCCTCCCATTGGGATATGAAGAGATTTGCTACACTGGGTGCATATTTTGCCCACATAGCAATTACTCTTATTTGCTGGTAATAATTGTCATTACACTAAAAAGTAGTCATGTTGTAAACCATACTCCAAATAATTTAGTAGAGACTTTCAGTATTCCCAATGTTATTCAGGTGATTCATGGCCCATTGTACGACTTCAATAGCTTCAGTGTGATTAATAATCACGTATAGTAATGAAATGTCTGCCGTAACCAAAAATATATCATCCTGTTTCAACTGCATATCGTTGAGAGTTTGTATAAGGTGTTTAGTATCTCTTAAATAAGATCTACTGTAGTTTTCCGGACCATGGGTTGGAGAAAATGGTCAATGTATTCCCCTAGCCCCTCATTTACCGATTGTATTCCATTTACAATTGGTCTCCCTGGTGGTTTATCCTGGTTTTTATGAATTTTTGGTACTACATAAACAAGGGGTATTCTACAGGTATTGGGTATCAAGTATCTCCCTTCTTTGGCATTTAAGATGTTCTTCTTCATACCCCTCTTGATCAATGCACCCAGTTCCCTTTTATACCTCCGAGTTAGATTACTTAGTAGTTTGAGATATGTATCTGCATCCCCTAATTGATTCATCATACCATTGTGGTAAACTTCTTTTGGATAATACCACAATCCCTCCTCCTTTGTCAGCTGGCCTAATTACAATATTTTTCCTTTCTTCTAACCTTTTTATCCCACATCTAATTTCCATAGGATCAGTAGCCTTTTTGGTTTTTAATCTATCTAGGTCTTGAATCACCATACTTTTAAATACCTCAAAATAATCATTATTATGTACAGCCGGGTTAAACCACTATTTATTTTTCAAGGTGCTATGTTCAACATCATTAACCTCCACATTTCTTCTCAAATTGGATTCCTCAGGTTTATTCAGCATATACTTCTTGATGTTCAGTTTTTTCTTATGTATTTTTGTATATCAATATATGCATCAAATGTATTCAATGTTTTCTTAGGTGCATATTTCAACTCTTTGTCCAAAACTTAATTCCTCAGTTGTCAGCTCTGTTCCACTAATGTTGAATACTCCTTCTCCCCCTATTCACTTTTTCTTTTTGCCCTTTCGTCCTGCTCTGAATCCCCTCTTCTTCTTGGGCTGGCACCTCGTTCCCATTCTCTCTCTGGTCTTCCTGGGAATCTATCGTAAGAAAGGTCATGGTGTGTGGGTCCCATAGTCCCTCAATAATTCATGCCTATTATATATAGGTACAAGACTCCTTTTTCTATATTCACTGTTGTAATAATTTGATCTGGATGCTGGTCTGTTATCATTCACATTCTTCGTTTTCCAACTGTTTCTCCAAAAAGGTCTTCTTGGGTGCTTCCTCCATCCCCTTTGTTCTCCTCCATAATATCCATTCCTATGTGTTCCATAGGGGCGATTTGCATTCCTCTCATTAAATCTTGATGCTGGTGGTTGTTTGATAAAATTACCTCTTCTTTGTTCTTGTAATGTTTGGATTTTCACTTATTTATCTGGAGTCGTTTCTGCTGATGGGGGGTTTTCCTCTTGGAGCTTGGTTTGCCATTTATATGCCTGTTCATTTTTAAAATCATTTACATCCCTTTGATAATTGTTTCTTTTCCTGCGTTTAATCTCTTGATCCTTTTGTTCCAATACTTTCCCTAATTGAGTTGTGAGTGCTTTGAACTCAGGTAAATCTTTCAGGGGTTCCAACTTCTCTTTGCATTCTATGATTTTTTTGTTCCAGTAGTCTCATCTTTCTCATAATCTGTCATAAGTGCTGTCTAACATTCATTCCCAGTTTAACCATCTGACGCCCGGCCAATAGCCGTATGGCGTCCGGAAAAATGCACTAGCTTTTCCGGGAGGCCACCATTTGGCGTACTCCCGCACATGCGCAGTTCGCGCGCTTGCAGAGCCGTGTACCTCGGACACTGCCAATGACAGATCTGAGTATCGGCCTCGTTGCCGGTACCATGTGACCTGCTGTGACCAATCACAGCAGGTCACATGACAGTTGTACCATGCACCATGTGATTAGCTGTGGCCAAATCACAGCTAAGCACAAAAAAAAAACAAAAAAAAAACCCTGAATGTATCAATGTCATTCATGGTAAATGCTTGCTTATAACAAAGTAATTCTTTGCTATAAGCAAATTGTGTAAAAAAAAAAAAAATACTGATCACTTCTCCAAAGTAGTACAATGTTACTATGGTAACATTGTACTACATTGGACATAGTGAAATATGAAAAAAAAAATCTTTAAAATTTGTATTACTTTTTTTAATAATAATAATAAAAAAAATTTATATATATATATATATATTTTTTTTTTTTCACACTGTCACCAGTCAGTGTCCCTGATCACCCCCATGCCAGTTATATGATGACGCTGTACTGCACTGGTGACAGTATGTAAAACAAAAATAGTGAAATTTTTTCATTTTCTGAAAAATTATGACAAAAAAAACACAACTTCAAAAAACTCGCCATGCCTCTTATGAAGTACGTCGGACTGTCTACTCTGGAAAAAGGGGTCATTTGGGGGATATCTGTACTATTCTGACATTCTTGGACCTCAAGAAATTAGATTGGCTGTCAGTACTTCAGGACTGATCAATATTCAGATCTATACCATAGTTTGTGAACTCTATAACTTTCCTGCAAACTAAAAAATACATCCTAATTTGGGTTATTTTCACCAAAGACATGTAGCAGAATACATCGCGGCCTAAATTTATGAAGAACAATTATTTATTTGCAAACTTTTATAACAGAAACAAAGAAAAACGTGGTTTTTTTCAAAATTTTCAGTCTTTTTTTGTTAATTTAGCAAAAAATAAAAACCCTGGCGATGATTAAATACCACCAAAAGAAAGCTCTAGTTGTGTGAAGAAAATGATAAAATTTTAGTTTGGGTACAATGTTGTATGACCGCGCAATTGTCATTCAAAGTGTGAGAGTGCTGAAACCTGAAAAATGGCCTGGGCAGGAAGGTGTAAAATTGCCCGGTATGGAAATGGTTAAAGAAGTAGAAAACATATTTGGCAGGTAGTGGCACATATTGCAAATGGATAAAATTATAGAACCATTACTGCCGGATAGACCAGTGTTTATATATAAAAAGGCCCCTATGTTTGGAGATACATGGTGGGAAAAGTCGTCTTTTTTGGTGGGACCAAAAAAAAAAGGAGGACTTTTCCCTCCCTTGTATTCGTTAGGGATGTTGTCACTTTGTGTATTATATCCATTCCTCTCTCTATGTTTGGAGATAGAGTGGTTAAGAAAATGATAGACTCTCCGGGTAAATTGGAGATGTTTTGGAATAAAAAAGGTTTTTTTTTTTCGTGTTGGAAATGCTCAGCAAGCAATATGGTGGGTAGCAGATATAGGGGGCTTACCAAATTTAAATCATTAGCTAATGGGAAAGAATTTGATATTACTACTTTCATAACATGTGAGACCACTCATGTTGTATATGCTTTGGAATGTCCATGTGGCCTTATTTATATAGGTCGCACAAAGACATCTTAGAAAAAGTATTAATGAACATCTACTTAATATATCTATAGAATACAAGTATCATAGTGTGTCCATGCATTTTAGAAAGCATCACAATAGGGACTCTTCTTGTGTGAAATTTTGGGGAATAGATACTATATCGTTCTTGGAGAGGTTCCAATAGGGTAAGGGAATTATCCAAAAGGGAAACAAAATGAATTTACCTCACGGATGCTTTAGCACCAAATGGCTTAAATATAGAGCTAGATATTAAATTGCTTTTTTAGCGATTATTGATTTCTATGTTATTAATTTATTGCTATGATTCATTTAAAGTTATTAATTGTTTTATTAGTGATGTTTTTTTTTTATATTATTATCAATTGTCTGGTATGTTATGAATAATTGATCATTTATTTTTAATTGCTGATTCTAGTTATTTTTAATTATTATTATTTTAATAATAGTAATGATTATTTTTAATTACTGATTCTATGTATTAATCTGTACATTCATAGTAATGAATATGTTATATATGTATTAATTAATTTAATGTCTAGTAGTTTGCCATTCATTTGGTAGATCATAATTGGTCAGGTAGAGATCCTGATCACAACATTTATTAGGTCCATTGTTATAATTATATATGCAGCTAGCAATATAGTTTATATCCATAAAATGGCATTAAGGAGGTAGATTATTTAACCAATGACATTACGAGTGGCCTTATTTAAGACAGCTCATTCTCACTCATGGCCACACCCTCAGAGGAAGTCAGAATGACAAAACGCGTCAGGGCATGACCATTTGTGATGTCCGCACGCACGCCGGGACCACGTGGCGGGATCACGTGACTGTTGCGGAATTCCTTTTTAGAAGTGTGTGGTGAGATCGTAACCTGCTGCTGTAGCAGCTATTACTTTCGATTGGACTGTTTTTTTCATGCATGCGCTTTTATATTCAACTCAAATGGGAGTTCCATTTTAAGGGGGGCTTTGATTAATAAATGTTGTTAACAGAATTACACTATGTGGTTGTTTTCATTTTGCCCACATATGGAGTTGGATTACTAGGATTAAATCTTTATGATGAGGAGGTTGGAAGGAAAGTGATCAATACTTTATTGGATGGAAGGTGATCTTGTTCTGTGATACTGAGGTTGGATGGAAGGTGATCTTGTTCTGTGATACTGAGGTTGGATGGAAGGTGATCTTGTTCTGTGATACTGAGGTTGGATGGAAGGTGATCTTGTTCTGTGATACTGAGGTTGAACTGCTCACTGCTGGTCCTGTAATCGTTTAGTGCTGGGGATTTGGATTTTCCACTCCTGGTTAATCACCAGCTTCTGGTGAGTGTTCATTTTGATGGGGTGATAGTCACTGGAGGATCACAATGATGGTGGATTAAATAACCGAAAAGGAATATCACAGCAATGAAATGAACTGAACTTTATTTCACATTTTGCACACTTTGGTGGCAGTTTCTATATTTCTTTTCTTTTTTATATGTTATTGATTTATGTATGACCATGTGGATTTGGGTCAAATTAATTTCACTGAGTACTGTTATGAGGATGTTATAATTACTCATACATTTGTTCATTTATAATATTTTTTTAATAGGCTCTGTTATACTTTATATGTTTATATTTTTTTTTAAATAATTTTTCTCCATTATTGAAAGTGCAGGGATATTGGCTGTGTTTGTAGCTTATACACACACACACACACATATACACATTATATATATATATATATACATACAAAGAGAGAGAGAGAGAGAGAGAGAGAGAGAGGGCAAGATTGTAGTATTTCAAATATAGGTCAATATATTTGGGAAGAAAAAATTTTGAAAAAAATATTTTTCTTCCATGTGGGTACATTGGTCCAAACTAGATTAGTGTACTTATGTATACAATATCCATACCTGGAATTCATTATTTAAGTAAATGGTTAGAGAGGTTTGACATAATCCCTTATTTCAAAGCTTCACTATGTGGATATGTGTTCAGGAGGGACTTCATCATGGTGGAGTGTCAGTTACACTGAAGTCCTGTGACATTGGTTGATAGAAGACCTACTTCACAGTAATAGCAATGAAACGATTGTCATCTCCAAGTGAAGTGTCCACATCAATCGAAGGATTGCCATGCTGAAGTGTTCTTTAGAGTTTAAAGAGGTTTAGTCACAACTAGGTTTATGTAGGAATCTCAATAGTCAGTTTTAAATGGTTAAAGTCTCTTCAGTCTACGTTATTAAAGATTGACCCTGTATGGCAAAAATCATGTGGACACATGACCATGACACCTATGTTATAAGGCCAATGGAGTGTGGACCTCCTACTAATGTTTGAGTACAGATGCTTCTAGTGAAGGGTACAGTTAATGCTACACCATATAAAGACATTTTTGAAAATTAAATGCTTCCAATCTTGTGGCAACCATTTGGGGAAGGAAATTTCTCTTCCAACATGACTGTGCCACTGTGTACTAAGCTACCTTCATAAAGACATGCTTTGATGAGTTTAGTGTGGAGGATCTCTAGTGGCCATCACAGAGCCCTGACTGACTTCAACCCTACTAAACATCTATGGGATGAATTGGAACGCCAACTGTGAGCCAGGTTTCATCATCCAACATCAGTACTTGACCTCACAAATGTTCTTTTGACTGAATGGGCACAAACTACCTAAATTTGGAGAAGCTTGTCATTTCCAGTATACTTTCTTGCCCGAAGCTCGGTGCACTATTCGGTAAGTCTATTTAAAGTTCAGCCCCTGACCACTTATACTCACCTTCCCCGCACTCCCCCAATAATGACTTTATTGGAAGCCTGTCATGAGAAAAATGTGTAGGTTGCTGCAGATAACATCCCCTGTGGAGAAGGGCAATTTTCTGGTTGTCATATTAATACTTTTTTTCGACTCAAAACAGCGCAAAACACACAAAAAACAATCTGTAAAATATCCAACCTATAAGTAATATTAATACAGATATTACAATTCTCGAGAACACCCTGTGGGTGGGGCGAAATGCGTTGACGTATTTCCGGCTGGCCGTCCCGGCATACGACATCATTTCTGGTGAGTGGAACGCACGCCGAGCGGTGCGTTCCAGGGGCCATCTTGCCTAGTGGAGGAGGCTGCTTCTGAGGTCTGTCATCCTGCTGTGTTATCTGGCTGTGGGGTCTTATTACAAGATCTGTGGAAAATCGTTTTATACATCAATAAAATGCTGGTTATTACCTTTTTAAATGTGAGTGGTCTGGTTTAAAGCTTACTAAGATTGAAAGTCATAACGGTATCACGCTATTTGGTTTTTTCTTCTTCCTGAATTTTGGTGGAGTCGGTGAGGGGAGTAATCAGAGGAGGTTTCTATGTCCTAGAGGAGGCAATATTTGGAGGTTAAAAAGGGGGTCCAGGAGCCCTTAATAATCCTGAAAGGCGTTATACTCACCAAACATCTGGTGAGTGCGGTTCATGTTGGTTTTGCACTGGTGGATGGTGGAAGGATTATTATTGGCACTGAAGAAATTTATGAAAATATAAGTTTGTTTTTTTATCAAGGGACTTTTTTTGGACATGTCACTGGACTTTTTTTGTTTTTTGTATGTGTCACAAATTATTTTGTTTTTGACACTTATATATAAATTGTAATATCTGTATTAATATTACTTATAGGTTGGGTATTTTACAGATTGTTTTTTGTGTGTTTTGCGCTGTTTTGAGTTGAAAATTTTTTTTGTGGTTTTATACCTATGTACAGCAGCATCTCACGTGGATAAGTGTGTTGGGAAGGAGGTCCTGGGCGCTGAGGTCTTTTTTCTTATATTAATACTTTGGCTTCAGACTTTTCTGAGTCACTTTCTGAGTTACATATATATATATATATATATATATATATATATATATATATATATATATATAATATTCTAACTTTTCTACTACATAAATTTTCTGCATACTGTCAGCGTGTCATGCACCTGGTCATAAACACATAAACAGAAATGGTAAAGGTAGCCTTTTTTGCTTCTCCTTTCCAAGTGAGCCTGTTAGTGGCAATGGGAAACACAAGGGCAACAGAGGGGAATGTGTTCTGGCTGGTTGGAACTGTGATGCTGGATCCAGTTGCAGGCCTGCATGAGATGCAGATATCTGTATTCAGCAGAAGAACTTGACACAGCAGGATACGGCAGACATTAACAGATCTGGGGACAGGCCAAGGTCAGATCAACAGGCAGACTCAATGTCAGAGGGGAGGCCAGATACAGTACTTTACCAGCAGTGATGTTTAAATACAGCAGGCAGAAGCAATGTAAGGAAATCAGACAAGCTCAGCAGGAAGATTTATGGTTGTATCAGAAGGATAATTCAAAGACTTCTGGGCATACTTCCCAACTGTCCCGATTCCGAGGGACTGTCCCAAATTTGGAACAAAGTCCCTCTGTCCCTCTTTATCTGTCCCTCATTTTGGTCTGATCTATATACTTGTATACAAAATACACTATTAATCTTTCAAAAAGTATTTCACAGTGCTAAACCTTTCTTCCAGTTTCTAAATTGCATTTGTAGACCTCCAAAGCCAGTATAAAGGAATAGTAGTTGTAAAAAATAGCACTTGCTAATAATAAAGAGAACCTGTTACCAAAAATATCACATTTGTGTTGACTTTGTGTTAATTAAAAAAAAAAATATATATATCTGTTACACCTCAGCACATATCATCCCTCCTCCCTAAAATTTTGAGACCCCCACATATACGAACATAAACACACACACACGTCTGGGGGGGGCTACGCATGAAAACGTCAATTGCGATGGACATGTTACATATCGCCGCGCATGCCGGACTGAGAGCAATAATTCTAGCACAAGTCCTCCTCCATAATGCTAAACTGATAACCTATAGGGGCTTTTGAAATGTCACCTATAGAAAATATAGGGTACTGAAGTTTATCCCCATTTCATAGGCGCACACAAATTTAAAGTGGTTGTAAAGGCTGAAGGTATTTTTTACCTTTATGCATTCTATGCATGAAGGTTAAAAACCTTCTCTGTGCTGCATCTCTCCCAGCCCCCCTAATACTCACCTAAGCCCCCTTAACCCCCTCCCCAGCGATGTGCACTGGCGTCTTGGCTATCCCAGGACTCCATCTTCTCATGCCCATCAGTGCACATTAGTGCAGCCTCATCAGTGCACATTAGTGCAGCCTCATCAGCGAAGAAAAAATTACTTATTTGCAAAATTTTATAACAGAAACCAAGAAAAACTTTTCTCTTTAAAATATTTTATCTTTTTTCATTTGTTTATCAAAAAATTTAAAACCCCAGTGGTGATCAAAAGAAAGCTCTATTTGTCTAAAACAAATCGATAAAAATTTCATTTGGGTACAGTGTTGCATGATCGTGCAATTGTCAAAGTGCAACTGCACTGGAGGCTGAAAATTGTCCTGGGCAGGAAGGGGGTAAAAGTGCCCGGTAGGAAAGTGGTTAAGCTGGTACTAAAGAAATAAAGTGTTGCATTTCCACTAAAATGTCAAAGTGCGTCAGCGCTGAAATCTGAAAATTGGCCTGGGAAAGAAGTGAGTGAAAGTGGCTGGTATTGAAGTGGTTAAAAAAAATGCCTTTAGTATCACTTTAATTGTTAAATACCTTTTATTTCCATGAAGCTCTGCACTCCCCGATTCCTCACCCTTGGAGATGATGACGTAGGATAGGCCTCCCACTACTTGTGTTTCAACAGGGCACATTATTTTGATCCCATGCATGTGCATATACTGTATATGCTGTAACTCTGACAGTTGTCAATCACTTGGCAGGAATTTGTGCTGTGCTTGCGCATGCATGGGATCCTAATCTCCGCCAGGTAATGGGGAACTGGTAGAGTTATGGCATGTGCAGAGAATTCGGTATGTCTACACCTGCACAGTGTCTCGCCCTGTACATGCACAGGCATGCTGTAACTCTCTGCCAATTTCCAAATACCTACAGAGTGTCTGCGCATCTATGGGACGCAGGTGCAAATATGAACAGAATTTTGAAGATGGCAGCCTCAAAGCAGAGTGACGGAAGGAGAACTTGAGCTGCAAGAAAGAAAAAGCTGGACTAGTAATATATATTTTTTTTGTGTTTAGTGTTCATGCACACCGGACGTTTTTACAGCGGCTGTTTTTGGCTTTTGACGTTTTTTTCTACAGCCAGTAAACAACAAACAACAGACTTAGGCTGGCCATACATTATACAATTATCTGGAGATTTTTGGTTTAGATTTACCAAAAAACATATAATTTATTATTATTTATTTATTTATCGAGTTTATATAGCGCCAAAGGGTTTGCTCAGCGCTGTACAATAGAGGGGGGACAATACATGAAACAGAACAGTAACATCAAACAGCACACGAGGGGTTAGAGGGCCCTACTCTTTCGAGCGTACAATAGGAGGATAAACCTAAACAACACTTTCAGTTGTATCCAATTAGGCAGGCCCTTGCACTACACAGTTGAAGGTAAATCTAAAGGAAATTGGGCAGAAAATTGGAAGATAATTGTATAATGTATGGCCAGCCTTAGGCCTCATGCTCACTGGGCTTTTTTACAGCGGCTGTTTTGGGCCTCGGGCATTTTTTCTTTACAGTCAATAAACTCCAGAGCATGTTATCCTATGTGGGCATGCACACAGACTGTAATCAACATTTTTTGGCTGGGACGTTTTTTGGCTGGAAAAAGAAACCCAGGACTGGTGGGTTTCTAGAGGAGTGTTTTAGCTGTAAATATGCTCTAATGCTGAAAAACACAGCAAAATGCGGTACAACGCAGCAAACCAGCGTTTTTGGACTTTTGACCAAAGAAAAGTTTTTTTGGGGGGGTGAAAAAAAACGCAAAAAAAATGCAAACGCGGCAAAACGTCGCTAAACGCTAATGAAAAAGCGCTAAAAAAAAAGCTGAAGAGCTCATGTTTTTAACGTGACCTTACACAGCTAATATTACCAGCGTTATCAAAACGTCCATTGTGCATGGAGCCTTAGGGCTCATGTACACGGGGCATGTGGAAAAAACTCTTCTGAACGATGGAAACTGACTGCTGGAAAACATAGGTTAAAAAACATCAGTTTAGCCGCGTTTGCATACCGCGTTTATGTTTAGAAGCATTTTTAAAAGATAACCTCAAGAAACCTTACCAAATGCCCAGAATGCACTGAGTTTATCAGTTCATCAGCGTTTTCATACCACGTTTATGCACATTTATGTGCGTTTGCGTTTAGAAGCATTTTTAAAAGATAACCTCAAGAAACCTTCCCAAATGCCCAGAATGCACTGAAAAATAGTAAAAAATTAACCATTTCAGAAGTTTGAGAGGAATAGAGAGAGTAGAAGCAGAGAGAGCAGTATGTGTGGAGATGACCTGTCTTTTATGGTTGTATTCACTATGGATCCCATCATGAGCATAATGCAGCACGTTCTACCATTTTATCCTTCACGGGAAACATGGAACTGACTGTGCTGGTGTACCTGGTCCTTTTGAATACATGGAAAACGCTTTGCATGCATTTCTGATGATGAAAAAATGCTCTGGACAGCATCTGGACATGGAACAGTTAAAAAACACCTCTAAACGCAAACACTTATAAACGTGGTTAACCGCATTTACAAGCGCTTATATGCATTTACACGCATTTACAAGCATTTGGCGGCTATAACGCCGGTAAAATCTACTCCTGAACGCATGTTTGGTGCGTTCAAAAATCGACTGTGAACTCAACTGCCTGTAAACAATGATGTGTATATGGACACATAGGAAAACATTAGGGAGAGCTCAGGGGCTGCTGAAAAAAAACGCAGAAAAGCTCCTGAACGTCATTTTAAAAGCTGCAGTGTACATGAGCCCTAATACAAGGACATATATTAGTGAGATAGAATTGAATTTCTATAGATAGGGTGAAGTCCCTTTCTAAGGTCAGCAGTCCTCTGAAACTTTTAGTCTGGCCTGCCTGTAAAACTGATTAGGACCTGAAATCATTATGTCTAGAAAACTGCGGGGAAACAAAAATTGGATAATGTCACAATTACTTTGAATGTATTTTTTTCCATAGGCCTCAGAGCAAAGCCCACATAAACAGATAATTAATAATGACATTGGAGGCTGTCTGTGCTGAGGGCAAGGATTATTAAATTGTCCTCATATGCCTTCTCAAAGTACAGTTTGAAAAACATAACTTTTCTTTTTTTTTTTTTTTTAAATCACAATATTGAGCTGAATATACTTTTCAAAGGCCATGGTCTCAAAAGGTGTAAAGAAATTTGTCCATGATAATTCCCTGACTTCAGTGCTTTTAAGACACTGACCTGTTACCAGGGGCGGACTGACAACTCATGGGGCCCCTGGGTAATAGGGGATCATGGGGCCCCTGTGTCCTTGCCCAAACTCAAAAAAGCCTATGAAAAAGGTACCAGGGGCATCTCATGGGGCCCCCTACTGACCCCGGGCCCTCGGCAGTGCCCGAGTTTCCAAATGGTCAGTCCGCCCCTTCCTGTTACTCTATGGGGATGCAGCAATTGTACGAACAAAGCCACAGGTCCTAATTTGACAGGTAACGTGGCATGGATTTGGGGGCGCTCAACCGAACCTGCATACCTGTCAAATTAGGACCTGTGGCTATGTTTGTACAGCCGCTGGTTCTCCATAGTGCAATATAGCCTGCCTGTATACAGCTGCAGGCAGCTCAAGGTGCATACTTTCTTAAAGTTTTATTAAAATTTTCCAAAATAAAATACAGCATGTGTACAGAAAAGGTAAAGATACAATATTATCCATTTGATCTCCAGATGATTTTACTCCCTTCATGACCAGGTTATTTTTTGCTATTCGGCACTGCGTTACTTTAATTGGTAATCATGCAGTCATGCCTGTATAAACACTATATAAAAATGACATAAACAAAATTTATATCATTTTTTTCTCCACACAAACAGAAGGTTCTTTTGGTGTTATTTGATTACAACTGGGGTTTTTCATTTTGTATTATATTAACGAAAAAAAAGACCAAAATTATTTTTAAAAAACCCCAAAAAATATTTTTTACTTTCTGCTATAAAGCATATCCAATAAAAAAAAAAAAAACACAACACATTTTTTCATGAATTTAGGCCAAGAAATCCCAATAAGTGTATATGATTTGGTTTGCGTGAAAGTTATAGCGTTTACAAACTAAGGTATAGTGGGACTGTGATAGTGTTGCAGGCAATAGCTGGCTGGGGGGCACACTAACTGACTAACTGACACTGACATCAATAATGACACAAATACAGTGATCAATTCTAATACTATACACTGTCACTGTAATATTGACACTGGCTGGGAAAGGGTTAACATCTAGGGGCGATCAAAGGGTTAACTGTGTGGCTACCAATGTGTAATGTGCTGCTTTGCAGGGAATGCAAAAAAAAACAGCAAGATCACTTGTCAGTGTAGAGAACTCTGTGTTGTTTACCAACACAGAGCTCTCTTCCGTGAATCACTAAGCTGATCAGTGGGTCAACGATCAACAGGAACCGCTGATTGGCTTGTGGCGAATCACAGCACAGCCAGGGTAGTGGGTGTGCATGCTCCCTACCTGGAAGCACAGATCACTTACTATATACATGATCAAGCACAGAGTGGCCACCCTGTAACAATATAGTATAGTAAATTAAACCAATAGCAAGTAACAGATTGCGCACAATGAGGGTCAGACTAGACAAACTTTGAGGGATCGATCCTATGTATAAGGCCTTGAAACAGTCCATCTAAAGAGGGCCAGCTAGTCAACCTGAAAGGTCCTCTGTTATTATACAGATTATATTGACCACTCGCCTTATCTTTATGGAGAGAAAAAGATAAAAAAAGACTTTGGTTGCCATTAGGGGAAGAGAAGAGAACGTTGACTTGTTTGAATAATGGAAGATGGCCAAAAAACACAAACAAAACAAAAAGGAGGAGGCAGCTTCAAGGACACTAACTGCACAATGGTGGTTTCAGAGACACCAATTGCCCCATGAACCATCAGAGGGGGCAAGATTAGAAGCATGCAGTACAGGAGATGTAGTAAGAAACAAGCAAGAGAAAAAATAATAGTAGAGAAAGCACATGGGAGAAGGAGGAATACAAAAAAAATGAAAAAAAAAGATGGGCGGAGAAGAAGAGGGAAGCAAAGGGAGAAGGGAGTAGAGAAGGACAAGATGGGTTATCAAATGCATGAAGAGGGGAAAGTAGACAATCCCTAGATTGTAGTGTGAAAAATCAGAATATATCACACAAAGATAGAT
Organism: Staurois parvus; assembly: GCF_062004578.1. Classification (NCBI taxonomy): domain Eukaryota; kingdom Metazoa; phylum Chordata; class Amphibia; order Anura; family Ranidae; genus Staurois; species Staurois parvus. The sequence continues at coordinate 7,716,594 of NW_028317823.1, forward strand.
ATAGGGGGAGGGTTTACCTCAACCCAAAAAGGACAAATACTGCTTCACCATGGGGATAAAACTTAGTTGCAGTCATAGGTGTCAAAGATGGGCACATTTAAAAACCGGTGGTTTCCTTAGGTATGGTCAAAAGGCATGACCTCAGCATAAGCTGGGGTGGATTTGAAGTGGATCCTGTTCATCCATGGTTTATTATACACCAATCTTGTGAAATATGTATTAATTCCTCCTTTTCAGCTACTTTATTCAATCTCATGAACTGGTCTTTAAGCATCTGGGTATGTAGTCTTCTCCAGTATATCAAACTACAAATACAAGCCACATAAATCATATGCATTGTCAAAGATTTATGATACGAGCAACCCATAGCCAAAAAGCGGTGAAGAAAATTTTGTACATGTAGAAATTAAGAGTATATGAAGTAACTCAAATTGGGGCAGATCCACCAGTCGAGAAATAGAATACCCTTCTTGAATCCACAGCTCCAGCAGAAGATTTAGGGTAAATTCTATGAAGTAAGGTGGGGGTTCTATGCCATATATCAAAAAAACTCATAAATTATGTTCCCGTGTCAGCACATTATGTTTTTTTAATTATTATTTTTTACATTTTTTTTTAAACAACCCTGTTGGGAGTGTGGGGAGGGGGTGAAATATCAGGGGCTGTCATGTTTCGCATGACTGTCATATGCCTTTAAGTGTTCTTTGTATTTTGTCTCTGCTCCTCCTTTTCCTTTGGTTTAGTTCATGCTGCATACATAGCTCCACCCCTTTGTTCATGTTCCCAGTAATGCACCTCAGCTTCAAGCCTCATGTCATGGAGCAGATCACATTATTATCTTTTGACCTATCCGATGTTCATTGTTGTAAGATTCTCTCAGTTTATGGAATAAACTTCACAGGATCTTCAAGGTGTCATCTAGATCAAGTCACTGCCTGTGTTATTCAACTAAGATTGGAGTTATCGCTATCTCATCACAACTGTAAGTTACAGTGATCACACTTTCAATGCTTATATTGAAGAGACAGAACAGGGTCTTAACATATTTCATTTTTCAGACAGAGAGACACAGTCAGTAAATAAACTCAGCTGCAGTAAATAAATAAACTGAAAATGAATAAATATACAGTAAATAAAATGCTTACAGTGTATAAAGGAAAGCCAGCATACAACACCTGGTCCAACACTTTCTCCAAAATGGCCACCGCTGTACTTCTGGTTGACGTCTGACATCACTTCCTGGATCATCCTTTGATAAAGTCATCATGACGAAACGCATCAGTAAGTGACATCAGATGTCAACCCCAAGTACAGCTGTGACCATTTTGGAGAAGGTGTCGGACCAGGTGTTGTATGCTGGCTCTCTTTTATAAACTGTGAGCAAATAAAGAGCTCTGATTTTATTCTACTACACTATGGTCAATTTGTGTTTGGTTCCACATGGATACCTGCTGATTGGAGGACCAGCAGCAAAGGGAACCATAGGAGTCAGAGTGATGGTTATTGGGATTGTTATGCTCTGTAGAGAGTTTGGTAAGATGCATGATTTATAAAGGTGGCATAACACTATTGGTGGACGGAGCACTTGTTTGGGGTGATCAGAGGTGGAAAGAGTGTGAATACAACAATTGTAAGCTCATTCCACTGTGTTTTAACACTATTACACTATATGAGAGTTTTTTCTTTTTTAGGAGAGTCATTTTGGAAGGAAAGAAAAAGGAAGAGTGATGCAAGGCCAATTTATATAGAAACAAGATAATTCTGATTGGTTAAGAGTAAGGATGATGGGTATTGGAGTGTTCTCACTTGGTGGATAAGTTTGGCACATTTGTTTAGTTTATGGGAGTTTAGTACATAATTCAACCTGTGATTTAAAGAGACAATGCACTATATGGGCTTTTTGTATGTATTTTTACATGGGGAGAAAGAATTATCTTAGGAGAAGAGGAAAAGGGGTCCACACGTTAGTTAACACATTCACACATAGATTGAAGGATTCAATCAACTTTATTATATGGCGAGAGCATATGAAGAACTGACTGAAATTTCCAGTATAGGAAATCCCATATGTCTGTGGAAGGGAATTTTGAAATTGTATATCGGACTTATGCACTGGACTCTACTATACATGAACCTGAGGTTCAACCCGCACCACACATGTGTGAATCAAGATGCTGGTCCATGCATACAGAATAAGAACAGATGGTGGAAATTACACCAGCATTCAGAACAAGTGAAATGATACTGAGCGGTGTCCATACTTATAGAATAAGAGCAGATGCAGAGAATTACATCCAGCATATAGAAAATCTGAAGTAACATTTTACCAGGTTTACATGACAACCAAAGAATCATATTTAGAGTACGGTATATAACCAAAGACATAGCTCCCAACTGTCCCTGATTTCGAGGGACTGTCCCTCATACAGAACAAAGTCCCTCTGTTCCTCATTCCGCCTCATTTGTCCCCCATTTTTGTCTTATCTATATAGTTGTATATAAAATGCACATCTTAGCTGTCAAAAAGTGTTTCACAGTGTTATCCAATTTCTAAATTGTTGCATTTGTGAACTTCAAAAGACAATATAAAAGGAATAGTAGTGGTAAAAATGCACTTGTTGGTTTAACCTATCATTTATTTTTGTACAATTCTCCTTTTAACCACTTGGCAACCGCTGAATGAATAGCTGAATGACGGCTACAGCATGGTTGTCCAGTTCTGGGAGGGCGTCATATGACGTCCTCTCAGAACGCTCCCTCCTGCGTGCCCCCCGGGGTGCGCACCCGGCGATCTCCGTGATCGCTGTGTCCTATGGACACAGCTGATCATGTGATGTGGTAAAAGGCCAATCACAGTGCCCTTTTACCATGTGATCAGTCGTGTCCAATGACACAGTATATCCCCAGTAAATGCAGTTGCCGGTTATCGGCTGCACTTTCCTCATGCTGTCACAGAGGACGGATCAGCAGTGATCATCAGGGAACTGATGGTCAGTGCCCAGCAGTGTTACCCACCAGTGCTGCCCACCTGTGCCCAGCAGTGCCACCCACCTGTGCCCAGCAGTGCCACCCATCAGTGTTCATCAGTGCCACCCATCAGTGTTGCATATTAGTGCTGCCTCAGCATTGCCAGCTCATCAGTGCTGCCTATCAGTGCCGCCTATCAATGCACATCAGCGAAGGAGAAAAATTACCTGTTTGCAAAATTTTATAATAGAAACAAAGAAACTTTTTTTTTCAAATTTTTTGCTTTTTTTTGTTTATAGCACAAAAAATAAAACACCCAGCGGTGAGTAAATACCACCAAAAGAAAGCTCTATTTGTGTGAAAAAAAATGATAAAAATTTCATATGGGTACAATGTTGCATGACCGCGCAATTGTCATTCTGAAAATTGGCCTGGGCAGGGAAGGGGTATAAGTGCCCGGTAGGCAAGTGTTTAGGGGAGGGGGCTTGGCAGAGGTATTTGTCCTATAGTTACATATTTTTCCTAGTAGGTGTCCATCATTCCCATCTCAGAAAGTTAGGAGGTATGCCAAAGAAGGTATACTGTGTTGTTTTGGACTCGGTCACTTACAGACCATTTACCGTGATCTACCAGTGAGCCAAATTAATATAGAATTACGTGAACGTGGAAGAAAGACACTGACACTGTTGCAGTTTGTCAACTTCCTAAAATTCAGTTTTATTGAGGAACTAACAGTATCATTTATAGGGCATATGATGCAGGCAAAGTACAGTTGTGTCCAAAATTATTCAACCCCCACTGAAATTGAGTGTTTTGGCCAGTTTGACATTGCTTTTGATCATTCAGTCATCTTGCTTACATTTACATTAAAGAGGCACTTGTAGGTCAGACAAATATAACATAACAGTTATAATGAAATAACCACAAATGTCTTTTCTGTGCTCACAGCATTATCAGTTTTATTCAACCCCCAAGTGACATTCAATCTTAGTACTTAGTACAGCATCCTTTTACAGTTATAACAGCTTTTAAACGTGAAGCATAGCTTGACACAAGTGTCTTGCAGCGATCTACGGGTATCTTCGCCCATTCTTCATGGGCAAAGGCCTCCAGTTCAGTCACATTCTTAGGCTTGCGCACTGCAACTGCTTTCTTTAAGTCCCACCAGAGGTTCTCAATCGGATTTAAGTCTGGTGACTGCGATGGCCACTCCAAAATGTTCCAGCCTTTCCTCTGCAACCATGCTCTAGTGGACTTGGAGGTATGCTTGGGATCATTGTCCTGTTGAAAGGTCCAACGTCTCCCAAGCCTCAGGTGTGTGACGGACTGCATCACGTTTCCATCCAATATCTCCTGGTACTGAAGAGAATTCATGGTACCTTGCACACGCTGAAGCTTCCCTGTACCTGCAGAAGCAAAACAGCCCCAAAGCATGATTGACCCTCCACCATGCTTCACAGTAGGCAAGGTGTTCTTTTCATCATAGGCCTTGTTCTTCCTCCTCCAAACATAGCGTTGATCCATGGGCCCAAACAGTTCTAATTTTGTTTCATCAGTCCACAGAACACTATCCCACAACTTTTGTGGTTTGTCCACATGGCTTTTGGCATACTGCAGTCGACTCTTCTTATTCTTTGGAGACAGCAAGGGGGTACGCCTGGGAGTTCTGGCACGGAGGCCTTCATTACGCAGTGTGCGTCTTATTGTCTGGGCTGAAACTTCTGTACCCACATCTGACAAATCTTTTCTCAGTTCCTCAGCAGTCACACGGGGACTTCTCTCCACTCTACGCTTCAGGTAGCGCACAGCAGTCGAAGTCAGCATCTTCTTTCTGCCACGACCAGGTAGCGTTTCAACAGTGCCCTTTGCCTTGAATTTGCGAATGATGCTTCCTAAGGTGTCTCTTGGTATGTTTAACATCTTTGCAATCTTCTTATAGCCATTGCCCTTCCTGTGAAGAGAAATCACCTCTTCTCTTGTCTTCCTGGACCATTCTCTTGCCTTCACCATGTTTGTAACCACACCAGTAAATGTCTAGAAGGAGCTGAGTATCACAGTCATTTTAAAGCTGCCTAATTGGTGCTTATTATGCTTGATTGCTGCTCGGTGACATCCACAGGTGTTTTCAATACCTGATGGAAAGCACCTGTATGAACCTCTGTTCTTCAGAGTGGTAGTCTTTAAGGGGTTGAATAATTGTGGCAATGAAGAAACCACATAAGAACCATTTACTACTGTATTACATAAACAATTGATGTCATTTTAGTTGCATTTGGGTAGTTACAACGTCCTTGTAGGATTTGATTCTGAATACAATTCCAAATGTACACTATAGTCCCTAAACCCCTTTACAGCATTGGGGGTTGAATAATTTTGGACACAACTGTATATACATTGATTGGGTGAAAAGTCCACTGGGTTTCTGCGTGTTCTTCCATCCGTGTTGATATCTTCCAATCAAAGAGACTCATTCCCTTTATGGGGGTTGTTTACATTAAAAAATGCTTTTCTCCTAATGAGTCACCTAGGGTGAGACTCCGGATGAAGGCGCCATCTTAATTATCATCATTGTTCTGTCAACTTATATCTGATTGTTTACTTAAGAGAGTAGGGAATTTTTATGTCCTTATGTAAGTATTATCAGCCTTTTAGAAACTGCAAAATACACTTCCACACACTCTGAAGGTACCTTCGCCAGTGTGAGGAAGTGATTGGGTGACTGTAAAACAAAAGTCAACCTGACTATGAGGCTTGTTGCACATGAGAGTAAAAAATGCCGAGTTTTTTACTGATCTGAAATGAAATGCATTATTGTCTATGGGACATTGCACACAGCTGCATAAAGATCAGTAATACAGCGTTGAGTACAGAGCATTTTTTTCATTTGAGTGCAGTAATTTACTTGTGTGTTTACATGAGTATAAATGAATATATTACAATACTGGCAATGAAGAAGAATTTTACTTGTCTATACGCTTTCACACCTTTACTTGCCTATTGGCAACATAACTTGTGGTTTTTGGCAGTTTTTAAACATCTGTAAATTATGACGCCCCTGTGCAAGGGGCCTAAGCCCGTGCTGCCGAGGTATGATACATATCTGACAACGGAAGGGTTAAACCTCCTTCAGAAGACACACAGTCACAACCAGAGACTATACGTGTGTTATCCTCAGCGACCTTGGATTAAACCGATACCACAGGCACCATTAATAATATTGTATGTTGAGATCACATCCCCACTTCAGCTCCTCTTCTCCATCACTTCAGCTCCTCTTCTCCAGGGTGAAGAAGCTCATTTTGTACTTTTGCCTCATAAGTGAGGTCCTCCAGCCCACTTATTAATTTTGTTGCCCTTCTCTGAACTTTCTCCAGTTCACAGACCTCCATCCTGAGGATTGAAAATGAACTGCACACTCCAGTGTTTTGTAAGGGGGAAGAATTCTAGATTTAGCTCTTGAATTAATTTAATGCATGAGAGTAGTCTATGGACTTCGTTAGATACAGCATGGCATTGCATACTATAACTGAATACAAGGACCCCCAGATCTTTTTCCATCACCATGATTTCCCCAGAGGAGCTCATCCAAATGAGTATCTCACTTGACTTTACATTTTCCAACATTGAACCTCATCTGTCCTGTAGCTTCTCACCCAGGTTTTCCAGTAATGAAGGTATATCTGCATAGTTTCCCTGCATAGTTTGTTATCATCAGCAAACACTTCTGGGTAGAAAACAAATTTTAACCCTTTCCCAGCCACCAATGAATGCTATGCATTGGCAGAAGCTGGGGTTTATACACACACCCATGACTGCTGTTGCATACACTATATTGCAAAAACTATTGGGACAGCCCTCCAAATCATTGGATTCAGGTGTTCCAATCACCTCCATGGCCACAGGTGTATAAAATCAAGCACCTAGGAATGCAGACTGCTTCTACAAACATTTGTGAAACAATGGGTCGCTCTCAGGAGCTCAGTGTATTCAAGCGTGGTACTGTGATAGGTTGCCACATGCGCAATATGTCACGTAAAATGACAGAGCGGAGTCAGCGCATGCTGAAGTGCACAGTGCGCAGAAGTCGCCAACTGTCTGCAGAGTCAATAGCTAAAGACCTACAAACTTCATGTGGCTTTCAGATTAGCAGAACAGTGCGTAGAAAGCTTCATGGAATGGATTTCCATGGCCGAGCAGCTGCATCCAAGGCTTACATCATCAAGTGCAATGCAAAGCGTCAGATATAGCGGTGTAAAGTATGCCGCCACTTGACTCTAGAGCAGTGGAGATGTGTTCTCTTGAGTGGCGATTCACACTTCTCTGTCTGGCAATCCAATGGACATGTCTGGGTTTGGCGGTTGCCAGGAGAACAGTACTTGCCTGATTGCATTGTGACAAGTGTAAAGTTTGGTGGAGAGGGATTATGGTGTGGGGTTGTTTATCAGGGGTTGGGGTTGGGCTTGGCCCCTTAGTTCCAATGAAGGGAACTCTTAAGGCGTCAGCATGCCAAGACATTTTGGTTAATTTCATGCTCCCAACTTTGTGGGAACAGTTTGGGGATGGTTCTTTCCTGTTCCAACATGACTGCGCACCAGTGCACAAAGCAAGAGCCATAAAGACATGGAGGATCGAGTTTGGGGTGGAGGAACTTGACTGGGCTGCAAAGAGTCCTGACCTCAACCCGATAGAACACCTTTGGGATGAATTAGTATGGAGACTGCGAGCCAGGCCTTCTCATCTAACATCAGTGTCTGACCTCACAAATATGGTTTCTGGAAGAATGGTGAAACATTCCCATAGGCACACTCCTAAACCTTGTGGACAGCCTTCCCACAAGAGTTGATGCTGTTATATATAGACTGGGATGCCATTAACGTTCATGTGCGTGTAAAGGCTGGTGGCCCAATACTTTTGGCAATATAGTGTATATAGTATAACACACAATTTCTACTCCAGCCATACAATTGTTACACAAGTCATTGTTAAATGGAATTCTATGAAAACTCCCCCATACATTTCAATCTGTACCTGCTGTGGAAGCCAAAAGCTTCAACAGTTTCCTTGAAGGAAGCAATCCTGTTCACACTTCTAAACCTTGTGGACGGCCTTCCCAGAAGAGTTGAAGCTGTTATAGCTGCAAAGGGCGGGGCCAACTCAAGACTGAACCCTACAGACTAAGACTGAGATGCCATTAAAGTGCGTGTAAAGGCAGGCGTCCCATTACTTTTGGCAATATAGTGTGTGTGTGAATCTTACAAGCTGGCTATCAAACGGATCACTTTTATGTACCTCCAGCACATTTGTCTCTTCCTCCATGTTTCCTGGACTCTGTATGCTTGCCTGGGTAGAGTGCAGGGAGACCAGTGAACATCTGTTCACTGATCTCACTAACTAGCAAGTTCCTAAAATCATCACTTCAGGGTTTGGCTATCACTTTGAAGCTAACAAATAAAAATCTGTGCTCCATTAGCTTCAATGGAGGGAAGGGTAGGCATCAGGAGTTTGTCCCGTGTGATAAAAAAAATGTAAATTTAAAAAAGGTGTAAAACAAATAGTTAACCTAAAGTACTTAACCCCCCCCAAAAAAAAAAAAAAAAAAACAAACAAACATACACACACATATGAACATAAACCCCCAACAAAGGGATACCTATTTTAGAAAGCATTAATTGCACTACAAATGTTACATATCGCCACGCACAGCGGAGTAAGAGAAATAATTCTATAGGCAATATTCACAGTTAACTCCGAACTGATGACCTGTAGGGCTTTTAAACCAGTGCCTATAGAAAATATTCGACACACAATTTTAAGGCTTGACATGTTAGGTATCCATTTACTCAGCAAAAGCTCATCTTTTTATATTTTACACAAAAAAAAAATAGAGAATATGTTTTGTGCCCTAAAATGACTTTAGTGTATTTTTACCAAAATATTGCAACTACCACCATTTTATTCTCCAGAGTCTATGGGGGGGGGGGGGGGGGGTTAAATAATCCTCAGGCCTAATTTTTTAAACGTGCTAAAAAAAGTAAAGAAACCCCCACAACTTTGACATTGAAAGGGTTAATCCCTCATCCATAAAGTGTTGTTGCAAACTGCCAAATGGTTGGCTCATTTTTTGGAAATGTCAGGGTATTTTTTTCCATGATCAATAAAATAGTCACCTTATTAATAATTTTCTAATAGCACAATTGCAGGTGCTGATTGCTTGTCTGGTAATATTCACGTTTATATTACCCTAGGTCAGTGTTTCCCAACCTTTTTTCAGTCACGGCACCCTTTAAATATTATGGGTAGTCCTGAGGCACCCTTTAAAATTATGGACATTCTAAAATATGAGAAACTATTCGAATAGTTTTTATAATGCAGCAACATCCACACTTGTAGGACACCCAACATTAGAGGTGATTTATTAACTAAAAGGCAGGCCTGTCCACCCACTGGCTTGTATACAAATTTTGGCCAGTTTTTAGACATTATGCCAAGGCACCCCTGAAGAAACCTCAAGGCACCCCAGGGTGCCTGGGCACCCTGCTTGAGAAAGGCTGCCCTAGGTTCACACCTAAATGTTTTCTGCAGAGTTTTGTGTTTTGCAGAAAAGCAGTACAGTCCATTTAACATTATAACAAAAACAGCACTCAACTACCTATCCCAAAAACCCAAACAAGTCACTTAGCAGTCCTTCCCCTGAAGTACATAAATAAATAAAAATAATAAGCAGACTTGATTAAATAAACACATAAAGTGTCACTACACCTAAAGTCCAAATAAAGTCCAAATTAAAGTCCAAAAATTATTGCAGGTGATTTCAAAATAATTTGTATCCCCGAATAAGATTGATGGTATACTCCAGAAGATCTTCATATACCTCAAAGAAAAGAATATGTTTAGAATCTTTTTCTTTGAGGTATATGAAGATCTATTGAAGTATATCATCAATCTTATTCGGGGATACAAATTATTGTGAAATCACCTGCAAGAATTTTTGGACTTTAATTTGGACTTTACTTGGACTTTAGGTGTAGTGACACTTTATATGAGTCCATTTAACATGATTTCCTATGGGACACGTTCACATCTGTGTGTTTTTACACAGTGCATTTTTTGGAAAGGGTCAGGGGCTTTTTGCAACGCAAAAAGTTGCATATTTGGTTCTCTAGTCTTCAATGGAAACAAAGCATGTATTGCGATTTTGCTGCGTATTAAATCTGCCTAACAACAAGAAAAATTAAAAAACAAACAATCCGCAAAACACATCAAAAACATGGCAAAAAAAACGCAAAATACAATGCAGAAATGGCTCAAATGCAACCAGCATAGGTGTGAACCTAGCCTAAGATATGTTTGCCTTTCTTCTGTAGTGTGTGAAATAGCAATTTAAACTGGCAGGTTGGAATTACCACCTGCAATTAGCTTCCATGTTTATTTATAATGAACTAATCATCTTGACAATGTAACAAGTTGTTTATGACAAGACAACAATGGCATGACTAATTGCAATCAACATTTTTTTTTTTCAAATAACTCATCATCTTGACAAGATAACAATAGTGTATGACAAGGTGGCAATGATATTATAATTTATTTATTTTTTAACAGCAATGTATAGATTATATATCCATGTGCGCCATGGTGATGATATTAACATATATTTGGTGGCCATTCAACCTTCTCATTGGGCCTGTAGTGTAGGAAGCACTCCTTTCCTTATTCATCAGATTTACAGACTTCCATACAGACACAAGTTGTATTCATTATGAATGTTGAAGGGGTTAACAATCTGCCATCCACTTGCTAACTGCTTATATGTGGCGTAAGGTGGATTTCCTTCTTGTGTGTGCCGGCTGCAGCCAGGGAGGCTTCTCAATCATCACTCAGCTAATCACAGCTTAACCAGCTTTACTATAGAGCAGTGCTCTCCAAACTACGGCCCGGGGGGGGGGCCAGAGGTGGAACTTTGCTTGCTTTTACCTGGCCCTTGGGGTACTTTTCCCACTAGTTTATGACACTATCCCTTCACTGACACCAATATTGGAGCAAAATTCCTGCTACTAACATAAACAAAGGGGCACTATTCCTCCCACTGACACTAGCAATGGGGCACTATTCCTCCCACTGGCACCAGCGATGTGGCACTATTCCTCCCACTGACACCAGCGATGGGGCACTATTCCTCCCACTGGCACCAGCGATGGGGCACTATTCCTCCCACTGGCACCAGCGATGGGGCACTATTCCTCCCACTGGCATCAGCGATGGGGCACTATTCCTCCCACTGGCACCAGCGATGGGGCACTATTCCTCCCACTGGCACCAGCGATGGGGCACTATTCCTCCCACTGGCACCAGCGATGGGGCACTATTCCTCCCACTGGCACCAGTGATGGGGCACTATTCCTCCCACTGGCACCAGCGATGGGGCACTATTCCTCCCACTGGCACCAGCGATGGGGCACTATTCCTCCCACTGGCACCAGCGATGGGGCACTATTCCTCCCACTGGCATCAGCGATGGGGCACTATTCCTCCCACTGGCACCAGCGATGGGGCACTATTCCTCCCACTGGCACCAGCGATGGGGCACTATTCCTCCCACTGGCACCAGCGATGGGGCACTATTCCTCCCACTGGCACCAGCGATGGGGCACTATTCCTCCCACTGGCACCAGCGATGGGGCACTATTCCTCCCACTGACACCAGCGATGGGGCACTATTCCTCCCACTGACACCAGCGATGGGGCACTATTCCTCCCACTGACACCAACGATGGGGCACTATTCCTCCCACTGGCACCAGCGATGGGGCACTATTCCTCCCACTGGCACCAGCGATGGGGCACTATTCCTCCCACTGGCACCAGCGATGGGGCACTATTCCTCCCACTGGCACCAGCGATGGGGCACTATTCCTCCCACTGGCACCAGCGATGGGGCACTATTCCTCCCACTGACACCAGCGATGGGGCACTATTCCTCCCACTGACACCAGCGATGGGGCACTATTCCTCCCACTGACACCAACGATGGGGCACTATTCCTCCCACTGGCACCAGCGATGGGGCACTATTCCTCCCACTGGCACCAGAGATGGGGCACTATTCCTCCCACTGACACCAACGATGGGGCACTATTCCTCCCACTGGCACCAGTGATGGGGCACTATTCCTTCATTGACACCAGCGATGGGGCACTATTCCTCCCACTGACACCAACGATGGGGCACTATTCCTCCCACTGGCACCAGCGGTGGGGCACTATTCCTTCATTGACACCAGTGATGGGGCACTATTCCTCCCACTGACAACTACTTTGGGGTACTATCCCCTTGATAGGGCACTATACCTCCCACTGACACAACAATGGGGTGTAATTCCTGCTACTGACATCAACAAAGGGGTGCTATTCCTCCCACTGGCACCAATGATGGGGCACTATTCCTCCCACTGGCACCAACGAACAAACACTATTATTCCCCACTGACACATACGATGGAGCACTACTCTTCCACTGAAACCATTGATGGGGCATAATCATTCCCACTGACACCAATGATGGAATACTATTCCTCCCACTGACACAGATGATGGAATGTATTCTTCTCACTGACACCTATGTTGAGGCACTATCCCTCCTACTGACACCAATTCGGGGGCACTAGTCCTTCCACTGACACCAATGCGGGGGCACTAGTCCTTCCACTGACACCAATGCGGGGGCACTAGTCCTTCCACTGACACCAATGTGGGGGCACTAGTCCTCCTACTGACCACAGGCACTATGTCATTTTTTTTTTAATTCCACTGAATACTAATCCTGAGGCATGGTTTACTCTCACTGATGCCAGGACATTTTCTTCTCCCATTGGCCATAGTCTTCCCCCCCCGAAGTCTGAAGGACAGTAAATTGGCCCTGAGTTTAGAGAGTTTGTAAGCTCCTAGTGTAGAGTAAATGAGGGGTTTGAATTACTGCTCTCACTCTGACGCACACAGTGAGATCAGTGCTTACAGACATTTGCACATCCTATGCATACAATTTGCATTTGTGGCTTTGGGGCCATGGGGGTGGTTTTATTTATTTTTTTATTAATTTTATTATGATTTTTTTTTTTACATTTAAAAATGGTTGCTATCACAAGGGGGCTAGCCGTCCCAATGTGCGAGGGCATTGGGCAGGTGACTATCCTCTTTATGGAGACATTGGAGGTCTATTAGTCTCCTAACATTTTTGCTGCTCTCCACTGCCGCCAATCAAGCACAGATAATGCTTGATTAGCTGCCTCCTTCATCACATCATCCAGAGAATGACAGCTCTGAGGCTTTAAAGCTCACTGAATCCAGCTTCATACACAGCAGAGATCAAGGAACAGGCCTCTTCTCAGTTGTCATCCTGAACAAATTTGTTGTGACCATCCTTCCCCCCAACAAAGTGTTTGGGGGGGGGGACAAAGCGGAACCTTTTGCCTGAGTTCACATATATGTGATGCGGTATATCGCATGTAATTTGCACAGGAACTGCAACGCATTCCTGTGCAAATCACATGCGATTTGTGTGTGGTGCGACTGGAGCCATACATTTTGTATGACTCTAATTGCACCGCACCAAAAACGTGCAGGACCCTTTTTTTGGTCTGCACTAGAATCAGATCGCATGGGTATTCACACCTATGCAGTCCAGTTCTGCACATCGCCCCGCGTTTTGCGGACCACTTTTGGGGTGTTGTTAACATAAAATACACCCCCACAGCGGTTCGCATTAACGGGGTGTATGTTATGAATGCATGAAGGTAAAAAACATTGAGCCTTCAGAACCACTTTAAAGGCTTGGTTCACACCTGCTCCCGCAACCACATCACGGTGCTCTTACAAGACGCCTGGGGGTGCCATTCATTCTGAATGGTACCCACACACATCTCAGCCCAAAGACCATGCAATTTCCCTGCAGCCACATTTTTAAAAAGGAGCATGGACATTTTTCCTGCAGGAAACACGGACACATCAGCCGAATCAAATAAATGGGCTGTCGTGCCCGAGCAAACGGCGCGCAACAGTGTGAACCTAGGGTTTAAATCTGCTATAAGAACGATACCTTGTGCCCGTAATTCACGTGAATTAAAATATAAAGCCAACATTTTTGGCTAGAGTGGTGAGGGATTAGAACACCTGTCAGGTTTTTATTGCTGTCTGTGACTCACATCCTCTAACTGTACTGGTGATAATTGTGACCGAGCGTGAAAGTGAGACAAAATCCCAAATTTCAAGTTTTGAGTTGCCACCAAAACAGGAATAAATTGGACATCTTCCAATGGGAACACTAGTTCTGGTGACAACTCTCTAAGTGGAGATTTCCTCCACTTTGGAGAGACTTTAGCTCACGTTTACCCTACCTTACATACAGTGATCCATGTTCATATAAAATAAAGGTCCCTTACCACATAATGGGCATGAGTTAGGAAGACCACCTTAGGCATTCCTTGTGTGCAACTATTTATCTTTCCTTAAAACACACTTGTGTAATTGGATACAGAGTGAATATTAGATGAACGCATCCCTATGGCAACAACATCATCATTAAAGTCTCAGCATCTTGCTATGGATGAGATGAGATCAGATCACGAGCATCAACATTACTAACTATCCACTTGAAGACCAGGCCTTTTTCTGGCACTTTTTGTTTACATGTAACAGTCAGTAATTTTTTGCTAAAATTTGTTCTAAAACCACCAAACATTATATATACTGTATATATATATATATATATTTATTTATTTATTTTAAACAGAGGCCCTAGAGAATAAAATGGTGGGTTTTGCAATTTTTTTTAATGTCACGCGGTATTTGCACAGCAGTATCTTTAAACACAAATATTTAGGAAAGAATACACTTTTTTAAAATTTAAATGCAAACAAACACAATACATAACCCAATTTTTGGTACAATATAAAATATTATGTTACACTGAGTAAATAGATACCAAACATGTCACGCTTTAAAATTGTGCACGCCCCTGCAGTGGTGACAAATGCTGAAAATGTTACTATCCATAAGTAACATTTTAAAAGCCTTTACAGTTTACCACTTTAGATTTACAGAAAAGGTCTGGTACTAGAATTGCTGCTCATGATCTGATGTTCATGGTGATACCTCACATGTGTGGGACGATTACTATTTGTGTGCGTACGGGACCGACATCAGCATTCACCTTTCCATGCGAGCACAGAGACACTTTAATTTTTAACATTTTTATTTTCCTTAATTTTACATTTTGTTTATATTGCTGTCACAAGGAATGTAAACATCCCTTGTAACAGCATTAGGCCTCTGATAGGTGCTCTTTAGGGAGAATTCTAAGGTCAGTAAGACCCTAAATCCCTCCTCTGCCTTTAAAAGCCTTTGATTACACCATGATCAATATGATCAAATACTTTTCATTTTAAAAAATGGCGCAGTTTACAACCGTGTAAACCGGACGTGATGTAAGGTCATCACTTCTGGGTTACTATATCATAAAGTTGAAAAAATACGATCTGGTCTTTGGCTCTATGATGAGTTGGCAGAAGCACAGCTGGTCAACCAGGACTACCGGTGGGACGGGAGATCCCGTTAAAGCTGCAGAAGTCGGATGTAGGGGGGTTTCCCCTCCTGCTGATTGTAAAAGCAAACAATTACTTTTACAAGAGAGACTAGTGATGGCTCTAAAAAAAAAAAAAAAATATGGTACTGGGAAGATGCATTCAGCTGTTTAATAAAATAAAACACATAGATGAGTTCTTGCTGGAAAAAAACATTTTAAGCAACAGACAGAATCGATTCATGAAAGACAGAACTTGTCAAAGAAATGTGATTTCTTTTTATGAGGAAGTGAGCAAAACCTTGGACAGAGAGGTGGCGGTGAACGTGGTATACTTGGACAGAGGGGTGGCGGTGGACGTGGTATAATTGGACAGAGGGGTGGTGGTGGACATGGTATACTTGGACAGAGGGGTGGCGGTGGACGTGGCATACTTGGACAGAGGGGTGGCAGTGGACGTGGTATACTTGGACAGAGGGGTGGCGGTGGACGTGGCATACTTGGACAGAGGAGTGGCGGTGGACGTGGCATACTTGGAAAGAGGGGTGGCGGTGGACATGGCATACTTGGACAGAGGGGTGGCAGCGGACATGGCATACTTGGACAAAGGGGTGGCGGCGGACTTGGCATACTTGGACAGAGGGGTGGCGGCGGACGTGGCATACTTGGACAGAGCGGTGGTGGTGGACGTGGCATACTTGGACAGAGCGGTGGCGGTGGACATGGTATACTTGGGACAGAGGGGTGGCGGTGGACGTGGTATACTTGGACTTTGCAAAAGCATTTAACACAGTTCCCCACGCACGGCTAATGTGTAAGGTGAAGTCTACAGGCTTGGGAAAATCCGTATGTAAATGGATAGAAAACTGGCTAAAAGATGGTATTCAGAGAGTAGTGGTTAATGATTCATTCTCTGAATGGTCTAGGGTTGTCAGTGGTGTACCCCAAGGTTCAGTGTTGGGACCCTTAACTTTTTAATATATTTATAAACAATATAGGATCTGGAATTATAAATTACATTTCAGTCTTTGCAGATGACACCAAGCTGTGCAGTGGAATAAAGTCCTTACAGGATGTCTCCAATTTACATGCTGACCTCAATGCTCTGTTTAATTGGGCAACTATGTGGCAAATGAGGTTTAATGTTGATAAATGTAAGGTTCTGCACTTGGGGGCTAAGAATATGAATGCATCATATATACTGGGGGGGGGGTACAACTGGGGGAATCAACGATGAAGGATCTGGGAGTTCTGGTAGATCACAAGCTTAATAATGGCATTGTCACGATCAGGGGTCAGGTTCAAAGACCACTTGCTATAGCAGTAGAAAGGCTCACCTGAAACCAGCAGGATAGGTACACAGACAGGTCACTGTAGCGGAGGAGTGGGCGCACCTGAGGTGTGGAGTCTAAGTACCAACCGGTGTTCACCAGACCTCCTAATGGTGGAGATGGATTTGGCTGCGTGTTAGCACCAGGTCATGGTCCTCAGGATCACCCCACCAGGAGGTGAGCAAGCAGAGGTCCAGTAGCGTATAAACAGGTAAGGATCAAACGGAAGCGTGGTCAGTAAACAAGCCAAGGTCGGTAAGGAGCAGTCACAGGTTGGGAACAGGCAGAAGCGTAGTTAAGAACAAGTCAAGGGTCAACGAGTGATAGCAAAATACGGATAACAGCAGAGATGATAAGGAGCAAGATACTGGCTGGAGAGCACAATAATCTGGCAAACAGGAAGTGCAGAGACATGGCTTATATCAGTTCATGGGAGGAGCAAGGGGTTCAAGGTTCATGACAACCAAGGTCAAGGTAGGATCATCCAAATAATTGTCAAGGGAGCTGTCCAGCATTCCAGGTGGCTCAGCAAGAAGAAATATTGCCACTCCCCGCAGAAGGACCCAGCCTCTGACAGGCATGCAATGCCAAGCTGCGGTTTCTAAAGTGAGCAAAATCCTCCCTTGTAGTAAGAGAGGTATAGACTCCAGAGAGAGAAATATAATTGTACCCTGGTACAAATCATTAGTAAGACCTCATCTGGAATATGCAGTTCAGTTTGGGGCACCAATTCACAAAAAGAACATTGGGGAACTGGAGAAAGTACAGAGAAGGGCAACCAAACTGATAAGAGGCATGGAGGAGCTCAGCTATGAGGAAAGATTAGAGGAACTGAATTTATTCACTCTTGAGAAGAGGAGATTAAGGGGGGATATGATCAATATGTATAATACATAAGGGGGGATATGATCTCCATGTATAATACATAAGGGGGGATATGATCTCCATGTATAATACATAAGGGGGGATATGATCTCCATGTATAATACATAAGGGGGGATATGATCTCCATGTATAATACATAAGGGGGATATGATCTCCATGTATAATACATAGGGGGAGATATGATCTCCATGTATAATACATAAGGGGGGATATGATCACCATGTATAATACATAAGGGGGGATATGATCACCATGTATAATACATAAGGGGGGATATAATCAACATGTATAAATACATCAGTGGTTCATATAGTGAACTCGGTGTAGAGCTATTCACCCTGAGGTCATCACAGAGGACAAGGGGGCACTCTTTACGTCTGGAGGAAAATAAATTTAATCTCCAAACATGGAAATGTTTCTTCACAGTGAGAGCTGTGAAAATGTGGAATAGACTCCCTCAAGAGTTGGTTCTGGCCAGCTCAGTGGATTGCTTAAAAAAAGTCCTGGATTCTTTTCATAGATACAGAATATAACTGGATACTAACATTTATAGGTAAAGTTGATCCAGGGAATATCCGATTGCTTCTCGGGGGATCAGGAAGGAATTTTTTTCCTTGCAGGAGCAAATTGGATCATGCTTTGCTGGGTTTTTTTTTGCCTTCCTCTGGATCAACTGTGGGTGTAGGATTATAACTTTATTTTTTGGTTGAACTGGATGTCTTTTTTCAGCCAGACTAACTACGAAACTATGTAATTACTTAAACTCCAGCGATGTATGGGTACGTTGCTGGAGCTGAAGTGGCTATACGATCCATTAGTAAGGGATACTTCACACCAGCTGTGTTGGGCAGCAACGCCCATTGCAGTCCCTACACAAGAAAAAGGAAACTTGCCCTAAGTTCTATGGCATCAGTTCACACCAACACCAATCAAGGAAAACGCTCCAAAAATTTCTACTCTACTCTTTTTTCTGCTCCTAGACACTGAAGCTTAAAAAACGCTACTAGGCTAAAATAGGTTGCATGGACACATAGGATAACACTATTTAGCTTCCAGGAGCATAAAATAGCAGAAAAAAATGCTGATAACAGCTTCTAAGAGCTTAAAAATATGTTATTGTTCATGGAGCCTAAGGCCTTATGCACACTGGACGTTACAAAAATGCCAGTAGCGTAGAATGCTGCATTGAAATCATGAGTTTTGTCCCTTTTTTTAGCGGTTTTTCATTAGCATTTTTTGTGTGTTTGTGTTTTTTTGTGTTTTTAGCAAAACTATTATCCCACAAAAGCTTAAAGCTCAAAAACTCTCATAAATGCAGGATAGCCGTGTTTTTCAGCATTAGACCGTTTTTACAGCTGAAATACACCTCTTCAGACACAGTAGTTCTGTTTTTTTTTCCGGCCTGACAAAAAAAACGCCCCTGCCAAAAAAAAAGCTGGCAAAAGCCTATGTGTGCATGGACACATACAGTAGGATAACATGCTGTGGAGTTTATTGACTGAAGAAAAAATGCCTGATGCCCAAAACAGCAGCTGTAAAAAAAGCCAAGTGAGCATGAGGCCTAAGTCTGTTTGTCAAATGAAGTAACTTTCCAGCAGATTGTATCAGTTTACATGGATGAAAAACCATTTACCACTGACAGGGGTGCCAACAATGATCACATTTTATTTATTTATGTAAAACCTTAATAGCGCTGGTAACATTAGCTGTGTAAAGTTACACTAAATAACGTGAGTTTTTCAGCGTTTTTTAATTAGCGTTTAACGGCGTTTGCATTTTTTATTTTTTTTGTTTTTTTACCCAAAAAATTAAAAAAAAGTATTTTATAGTCAAAAAAAGGTCCAAAAACGTTTGTTTGCGCGTTAGAGCGTTTTTACAGCTACAAAAACTCCTCTAGAAACCCACAAGTCCTGGGTTTTTTTCCAGCCAAAAAACGCTGATTACAGTCTATATGTGCATGGACACATAGGATAACATGCTGAGGGCAGGGGCGGACTGTCCATTCGTACACTGCCCAAGGGCCCTGGGTCAGTAGGGGGCCCCATGAGATGCCCCTAGTACCTTTCATAGGCTTTTTTGGGTGTGGTTTGAGTGTGGGTGAGTACACAGGGGCCCCATGATCCCCTATTGCACAGGGGCCCCATGAGTTGTCAGTCCGCCTCTGGCTGGGGGGTTTACTGGCTATAGAAAAAACGTCAAAAGCCAAAACAGTAGCTGTAAAAACGTCCCGTGTGCATGAGGACTTATTCCAAAAGGAGAAAAAAACAGTTTGCTGTAACTGCTTATAAAAGGTGTTAGCAGGAGTTTGGCTTCAATTTGTTAGTGTATTTAAATCTGCTAGTACATCTAACACTCTTCCCCCCCTTCGAACTGACAATGCTGCCATCCATAGGTGCCCCCTGTGCTCCTTCATCCAGAGTAGGGGCACTCTATTACAGGTGTGTTACTGGTTAGATCATCAGGTGAAAACATAGGGGAAAAAGGAAAACTAATGCATCCAATAATTTTGGGGGGGTTTGGGTTTAAAGAAGGATAAGGCAAGCACTGCAATGTGTTAAGGATGCACTGTAGTGCACGGCAGCACACTTTCACACCAGGGGCGGACTGACCATTTGGAATTTCAGGCACTGCCCGAGGGCCTGGGGTCAGTAGGGGGCCCCATGAGATGCCCCTGGTACCTTTTTCATAGGCGTTTTTGAGTTTGGGCAAGAACACAGGGGCCCCATGATCCCCTATTGCCCAGGGGCCCCACGAGTTGTCAATCCGCCCCTGGTTCACTCTATAAACTCGCTTATGTGGTGTGAATGAGCTCTAATAGATTTAAATATTGCGTAGTAAAGGGAATACAGGATCAGTCAATGCTAGGTAAGCTGCTGATAATTGTGTCGGGCACTTTGCCCATTTTTTTGTAACAGATTGATTTTTAGGGATGAGTGAGCTGATTCGTGTATAAAGGCAAATTGCAAACATATTTGGATGAACCTAAATATTAATGTTTCACCTATCTAATCTGCAGAGAATCATAAAACGTATTAACCGAGACCGCCTGGATCCTGACTTGCACGATTCTCCGTACATCAAACAGTTCTGTATAGAGAGAGCTTTCATGCCTGGCATGCTCTTATCCTATTTAAAAACCTCATTCAGTCTAAGAGTTGATTATGTGCAGACTTTTCGTTTCAAGGATTTTATTAGGTACAGAGGAGGTAGATCCGAAACAGAACAATGTGCAAATGATCTGTACAGTTTGGTTTGTAGACACTATAGACACTGCTGATCAGGGGCGGACTGGCTATTTGGAAACTCGGGCACTGCCCGAGGGCCCGGGTCAGTAGGGGGCCCCATGAGATGCCCCTGGTATCTTTTTCATAGGATTGTTTGAGTTTGGGCAAGCACACAGGGGCCCCATGATCCCCTATTGCTCGGGGGCCCCATGAGTTGTCAGTCCGCCCCTGCTGCTGATCATGTATTAGGGTGGGTATGTGCAAACTTTAAGTTCCCAATCACGGTAGAATGTGATGTGGGAAACCACGTTACAGTTGTGATCTGCAGTCAGTGTCAATGTTAAGTTACCATTAATCCAAATCCAGGTCGCAAATGCAATGCGTTTTCCTGCACCAGATTGCATGGCATGAAGTACCATGCGATCCGGTTGCAGTACATTCCAAAACTTGTGCATGCATGACTTTTGGTGTGGTGCAGTGCGAATTCAGCCTTTTCAAAATGAATGAGCTCAAATCGCAAAACATGTGTGCCACATAGGAACGCACAGCGCTTTCCTCTGCGATTCCTAGTGTGAATCGGCCCTTCAGGCTTTTTAACTAATCAGATTCCACGTACTACTGTTGTGACTTTAACAAAGTGCCTTCTAAATGATTGGTACGGGGTGCTGCCAGGGGCAGTTCAAACTATTTGGTTTTAGTGATGCTGTGTTGGTGCTTTTAGTAATGGGATGGAGCTAATACGGATGGTTCTTCATGGTCTATGGTTATTAGTGTGCCACCTTTCCCCCTTTTATAAACAAAATAGGTCCCTCCTTCACATCAGAGGTTGCCCATCATATCAGAACACCCCATTCACACCAGAGTCTCCATTCACATTAGTGATCCCCTGTTACATTGGAGGTCCCTAATCACATCAAAGTCCCCCTATGACACGTGACAATCCCATCACATCAGAGGTCCTTTATCACATCAAAAGCCCCCCATCACATCAGAGTTCTCCCCATGACATCAGAGGCCCTCCATCACTTCTGAAGTCTCCATTTAGACCAGAGTCCCCATTCACAGCAGCCATCCCCTGTCACATTGGAGGTCCCCCAATAATGTCAAAGTCCCCCTATGACATCAGATATAGTTACATAGTTAGTCTTGCTGAAAAAAGAAAAAAGTCCATCCAGTTAAACCATTTAAAAAAAAAATCACATCAGAGGTCCTTTATTACATAAAAATCCTCCCATCACATCAGAGGTCTCCCCATGACATCAGAGGTCCTCCATCACTTCTGAAACCTCCATTGAGACCAGAGTCCCCATTCACATCAGTGATCCCCTGTTACATTAGAGGTCCCCCAATCACATCAAAGTCCCCCTATGAGATCAGACATCCCCATCACATCAGAGGTCCTTTATCACATCAAAAGCCTCCCATCATATCAGATCTTCCCATGACATCAGAGGTCCTCCATCACTTATGAAGCCTCCAATTAGACCAGAGTCCCCATTCACATCAGTGATCCCCTGTCACATTGGAGGTCCCCCAATCACATCAAAGTCCCCCTATGACACCAGATATCTCCATCACATCAGAGGTTCTTTATCACATCAAAAGCCTCCCATCACATCAGAGGTCTCCGCATGACATCAGAGGTCTTCCATCACTTCTGAAGTCTCCATTTAGACCAGAGTCCCCATTCACATCAGTGATCCCCTGTCACATTGGAGGTCCCCCAATCACATCAAAATCCCCCTATGACACCAGATATCCCCATCAAATCAGAGGTTGTTTATCACATCAAAAGCCCCCCCATCACATCAGAGATCTCCCCATGACATCAGAGGTCCGCCATCACTACTGAAGCCTCCATTCAGACCAGAGTTCTCATTCACATCACTGATCCCCTGTCACATTGGAGGTCCCCCAATCACATCAAAGTCCCCTTATGAGATCAGACATCCCCATCACATCAGAGGTCCTTTATCACATCAAAAGCCTCCCATCATATCAGATCTGCCCATGACATCAGAAGTCCTCCATTACTTCTGAAGCCTCCATTTAGACCAGAGTCCCCATTCACATCAGTGATCCCCTGTCACATTGGAGGTCCCCCAATCATATCAAAGTCCCCCTATGACACCAGATATCTCTATCACATCAGAGGTTCTTTATCACATCAAAAGCCCCCCCATCACATCAGGGGACTCCCCATGACATCAGAGGTCTTCCATCACTTCTGAAGTCTCCATTTAGACCAGAGTCCTCATTCACATCAGTGATCCCCTGTCACATTGGAGGTCCCCCAATCACATCAAACTCCCCCTATGACACCAGATATCCCCATCACATCAGAGGTTGTTTATCACATCAAAAGCCCCCCCATCACATCAGAGATCTCCCCATGACATCAGAGGTCCGCCATCACTTCTGAAGCCTCCGTTCAGACCAGAGTTCTCATTCACATCAGTGATCCCCTGTCACATTCAAGATCCCCCAATCACATCAAAGTCCCCCTATGACACTAGACATCCCCATCACATCAGAGGTCCTTTATCACATCAAAAGAGTCCCCATTCACACCAGTGCTCCCCCATCACATTGGAGGTCCCCCAATCACATCATAAGTCCCCCAATCACATCAGAGATTATGTGATCACTTATATTTTATATAAATACAAATGTTTTGCCTTTCATTTCTATCTTGGGGTCCATTCACACAGGCGGTAAAAACGCAGCATTCAGATGTGTGTTCTGTATGCATCTGAATGCAACATGATACAAAATAATTTGGCCACTCAGACCTGTGTGTTTGTGGCTACTGCATTTGCCTGTGAAAATTCTGCGTTTTTAATGCACTCACATTTGTAATTGTGTCTAAACAGGTCTTACCGCATGTACAATCCAGCAGGCCCCATATAGATGCAATACGGATGTAAAAACATTTCTGAAAGTGCAACAAAAGTCCTGTATTCTGCATCTTCAGTTTTCAGAAAATGTGCAACCAAATATAAAGTCAATGGGAAACTGCATGTTAACAAAAATTACGGGTACGCCCTTGCTGTAGCCAAACCAAAGTACGGCAGTGTGAAACCGGCCTTAAAGGGATTCTAAGCGCTTTTTTTTTCTAAATAACAAAACAGGTCTATATTTATCTGCTGTGTGTAGTGATTTTGCACAGAACATCCCCAATCATCCTCCTCTTGGGTCCCCCACTGGAGCTCCTGGCCCCTCCCTCCTGTCAGGTGCCCCCACAGCATGCAGCTTGCTATGGGGGCACCCGCTGCTCCATTTGTCTACTCACACATGGAGCTGCGGCTTGGCCCCACCCCCTCTCTCTTATTGGCTCACTGGCTGTCATTAACAGCAGTGGGAGCAAATGGCTCCCGCTTCTGTCTCAACCAATGAGGAGAGGGAGTCTTGGCATAGCCGAGACTCCAGTGCACATCACTGGATCGAGAGGGGGCTTAGGTAAGTATTGGGGGGGGGGCACTGCACATAGAGGGTTTTTTACCTTCATGCATAGAACCTTGAGCCTTTAGAACCACTTTAAACTGAATGGGTTGTTTTCCAAGGCAAGGGTTCACTTTCAAGAACATTTTACAAAGCTGCAATGTTTTTTATTATATACTGTGGCCCCTTGAGTGCGATTTCTGAAAATCACTCACTTTGGCCCCTTGAGTGCGACGGCTATTTCTGAAAACGGTGAGCTTAGCCTTTATGTTTAGTTCCACTTTAAAAATAAGAATTCTATTAAATAGAATCGATTTTGCTAGAAATGTTCTTTTAGAGACGACCAGGCCAGCAATTACAGTACCAAAGCACTATGAATAATTCAGTTAGCATCCTAGGATGATCCAACTGACGTATTTTCTCTTTATCTGGTGGATGGTACAAAATAAAGTCTCATATGTGTAGTTTGAGATAACGTGGATGATTTCTATGTTAAATACACCATAAAATCCCCATTTCCTGCTTGTTAGAAGCAATTCTTAGCATTGCTCTCTCTTTTCCAACCTAGGCATTGTATGTACAGGGGTACAGGGGTTTGTCATCATTACCAGACTCTGGAACACAATGCTCAGGTTTTAGTCCTCATACACACTGTTTTTGGCTTATGGCATTTTTTTCTACAGGCAGTAAACTCCCCAGCATGTTATCCTATATGTCCACGCACACATAGGCTTTAATCAGCGTTTTTTGGCAGGGGCGTTTTTTTGGATTGAAGAACCAGAGAACTAGTGGGTTTCTAGAGGAAAGAGTCTCCAAAGCCTCCATAGAAGTCTATGGCAAAGCTAGCTAACAGCCCATGCAGCTTTTGACGGGCTTTTATTCAGCTTTAGCTTCACTTTGTTTTGGAGGTATTGCAGGTATGAGATATCCCAGGATGCACTGGGAAGCCAACAAGTGACCTGGAAAGACATAACCAGCAGTCACTATTGGTTCATGTGTATATATTCTGGGAATGCCTGGTGCAAATGTCACATTTGGTGTGCAGCGAGGAGCAGCAGGAAGGTGAGCGGGGTCCGGACCGTAGAGAAGCAACTAGCAGAGAGCACACGTGTTGTGCAACATCGGAATGTTATAGCAGAAGGTGATCGGGGACTGGAGAGAGGACTGAGTGGCAGAGGATCAGCATAGCTGGGGGGGATCAAGGGGACCAGAGCAGGAGAAACTATCAATGTCACATGTAAGTGTGCAGCGTGGGAGCAATAGAGTGGGAGGTGAGCAGGGAGCAGAGAGAGGAGGATCAGCAAACCAGAGGATTAGCAGTGCTTAGGGTTAATATTGAGTGGGGATCAGAAGAGCTGGGGGTTACTACTGAGTGGGGGATCAGTAGAGATGGGGTACTACTGAGTTGAGGATCAGCAGTGCTGGGGGTTATTACTGAGTGGGTGATAAGCAGAGCTGTGGGTTATTACTGAGTGGGTGATAAGCAGAGCTGTGGGTTACTACTGAGTAGTGAAATCAGCAAAACTTGGGGTACTACTGAGTGGGTCAGCAACAGATCTGGGGGCACTACTGAGTAGTGGATCTACTGAACAGAGGGTACCAATAAGCTGGGGATCTGCTGAACAGAGGGTCCCAATGAGCGGGGGATCTGCTGAACAGAGGGTCCCAATGAGCTGGGGATCTGCTGAACAGAGGGTCCCAATGAGCTGGACATCTGCTGAACAGAGGGTCCCAATGAGCTGGGGATCTGCTGAACAGAGGGTCCCAATGAGCTGGACATCTGCTGAACAGAGGGTACAAATGAGCTGGGGATCTGCTGAGCAGAGGGTACAAATGAGCTGGGGATCTGCTGAGCAGAGGGTACCAATGAGCTGGGGATCTGCTGAGCAGAGGGTACCAATGAGCTAGGGATCTGCTGAGCAGAGGGTACCAATGAGCTGGGGATCTGCTGAACAGAGGTACTAATGAGCTGGGGATCTGCTGAACAGAGGTACTAATGAGCTGGGGATCTGCTGAACAGAGGTACTAATGAGCTGGGGATCTGCTGGACAGAGGTACTAATGAGCTGGGGATCTGCTGAACAGAGGTACTAATGAGCTGGACATCTGCTGAACAGAGGGTACAAATGAGCTGGGGATCTGCTGAGCAGAGGGTACAAATGAGCTGGGGATCTGCTGAGCAGAGGGTACCAATGAGCTGGGGATCTGCTGAGCAGAGGGTACCAATGAGCTAGGGATCTGCTGAGCAGAGGGTACCAATGAGCTGGGGATCTGCTGAACAGAGGTACTAATGAGCTGGGGATCTGCTGAACAGAGGTACTAATGAGCTGGGGATCTGCTGAACAGAGGTACTAATGAGCTGGGGATCTGCTGGACAGAGGTACTAATGAGCTGGGGATCTGCTGAACAGAGGTACTAATGAGCTGGGGATCTGCTGAATGAGGGTACTAATAAGCTGGGGATCTGCTGAATGAGGATACTAATGAGCTGGGGATCTGTTGAACAAGGGTACTACTGAGCTGGGGTTTTACTGAGTACCTTTGAAACAAATTACAAATCAACACACACATTGGTCATGTCATTAAAGCTTCAAAAACAAATCACAGAAGCATCCCTGAACCATCAAAAACTCATCAACAAAGCATGTTGAAGCAGTAGGCGCTTTAACGTGTGTTAAAGTCGAAGCAAGTGTAAATGAGCCCTTACTGGCCATATATCCTGCGTTTATTTTGCACGTATAACCTGTTATAAATCCTAGCTCTCAGAAAGGAAGTTTAACCTCTTCAAATTAACACTTTGCGCATGTATTTGTGAGAGTACGTGCATAAAAAACTGACCAGCGACTCAGATGTCTGTATTTTTTTTTCTTTTTACTCATCTATACGCAGTGCATGCATACATGCCTGTGTGTATAGGCACATAGAAAAATGATCGATTTGCTTTCGAATCAATATCTTCCAATACAAGTAATTGATGTATCAGCCCGTTCAATCAAATCAATAATACGATCATAAGTTATCAGTTCGCATTTCTGTTTACACCATGTCATCTAATAATCTGATGGATCAAAATACGATAATATTCATGAACAAAGTATCAGTGCTGCCGATTGACGCAAAGCAATCGATTAATATTCCGGCCTGGCCGGTCAACTCGGCTTGCTTAACCCCTTCACGCCTAATGGTAAAACAAATGTTAATGCCTAAGCACAATTTTGCAACGTTGACATGTGTTAGTAAAACCATACATATCATCACAACTACTTTGTACATCCAGGTGAATTATACCTTGATTTCTTTAGGACAAATTGGGCTTTCATTTGGTGATAAATGTTAATGGATATCTCTTGATTTTTTTTTATTATCAAAGCAAAACTGGCCCGAAATAGTAAAAAAAAAATTTAGCTCTGTGTTTCTTGTTACTGGTTTTCATTCCAAAACGGAATGTTAAAAGCAAACATACATTTTGAAGTACTTTTGAATGACATTCATCAAGCCATCGAATGTACTGAGAATTTTTGTGTGAGTTATGAATGTTCATTTGAAAATATACTAGTGTATGGTCAGCTTAAAGGCTTGTTCACACTAGTAGTAAAACCCAGCAGTTGAGCTGCGTTATTACCACCCCGCCCCCCTTTGGCTGCAAAGGCAACAGCCTGGGGTAATAATTGACCCTCCCAGCAACAATAGATCCCACCAGCAACAAAAGACCCCCACAATAAAATGCCACCCAACACCAATAGATCCCTCCAGCAACAATAGACCCCACCAACAACAATACAGTCGATATCCCAGCAGTCAGCATCAATAGACCTTTCAGCAGCCAACAATAACAAACTCCCCCACAGCAATAATAGCCCCCGCAGTGACAACATATCTGCCAGCAAAATTTTACCATCTCAGTAACAATAGATCCATCCAGCAACAATAGATCCCCCACCAGCAACAGAGTAGATCTCCCTGGAGCCAGAAACAGACCCCCACAACAAGATACCCCCATCCCTTAACAGTATATCCCTCCAAGTAACAACTGACCCCCTAACATCCTAAGTCCCCCCCCCCTCTCCAACAACAATAAATCCCCCACCATCAACAATAGCCATCCCCAGCAACAATAGACCCCTTGCAAAAATAGATCCCCCTAGCAACAATAGGTCCCTCAGCAGCCATTTATCAATAGACCCTCCAGCACACCCCTGCACCCCCACCGGGGGCGG
This sequence comes from Staurois parvus, assembly GCF_062004578.1. Classification (NCBI taxonomy): domain Eukaryota; kingdom Metazoa; phylum Chordata; class Amphibia; order Anura; family Ranidae; genus Staurois; species Staurois parvus. The sequence continues at coordinate 7,745,227 of NW_028317823.1, forward strand.
ACTGACAACTCATGGGGCCCCCGGGCAATAGGGGATCATGGAGCCCCTGTGTCCTTGCCCACACTCAAAAAAGCCTATGAAAAAGGTACCAGGGGCATCTCATGGGGCCCCCTACTGACCCCGGGCCCTTGGGCAGTGCCCGAGTTTCCAAATGGTCAGTCCGCCCCTGACCCCCACTGAAAAAAATCCCTGCACAGAATATACATTGCAAAACCCTATTTATTAGGTCATTCTGGTTTACAACTGGGGCACTTGTCCCCCCTTTACTGATCTTTGGTACACATACTTCACCCCCCCGGAAGCCTCCTAGACGCTAGGGCAGCTGTCGGTCATATCTTCCTCCCCTTCTGCAGGGAGAAGAAGTACTCAGAAAACTAATCTGCTTACTGCTGGCTGCTGATTATCAATTGGCAATGGCAAATTAGGAGCCAGCACCACGCAGTCCACGGCACATTCTTTTCTACCCTGCCTAGCCGCTGCTTTCAGAGCATTCAGGACAGCGAGATGTATTTAGCAATTAAAAAAGATGAAGACAGGGAGGGGAGGAAGCAGCCGGCTATCAGAGAAGGGAACAATATAGCGGCAGCATACTCTTACCTTTTCTTTATTTCCTCGTCGATCTATTCAGCTACCAGAATTAAAGAATATATATTTTTACAACTTTTTTAACCACTTCAAGTCCGGACACTTTTACCCCCTTCCAGTCCAGGCCAATTTTCAGCTTTCAGCTCTATCACACTTTGAATGACAATTGCGTGGTCATGCAACACTGTACCCATATGAATTTTTTAGCGTTTTTTTGAGACAGATAAAACTTTATTTTGATGGTATTTATTCACCACTGGGGTTTTTATTTTTTAAGTGTTTTCTTATAACATTTTGCAAATAAATAATCTTTCTTCTTAAATCTTGGCCAAAATTTATTCCATTATCTATTTAGTAAAAAAAGAATAACCCAAATTAGTTTATAACCAAAATTATAATTTAAAAATGTTTTTTTTACATTTTTATTTTATTTTCTTATATTATTATTTATGTTTTGTTTCTTTTAACATACTGTCACCCTAGCAATACAGTGTCACTATAGTGACACTGTACTACTTGTGGGAGGTGATGAAGATTTTTTTTTTTACACTGATTGCTTTTATACCCATAAAGGCTGTAAAAGCAATAATTTCTATTTCTCTCTGGCGGCCATTGAGAAATACTGTGAGAGCTGTGATTGGTCACAGCTTGTCACATGGTACAAGGCTGTTGTGAATAGCCTTGTACCATGTGACCTCTCTGATCATTCACAGATTTCGCTAGTAGTAAGCAATGATGTCAGAAGTGACATCTTGTTTACTACTGTTCATGTGATCACTGATTGGGCAATCAGTGATCACATGATCGGGACCTCACACAGCTATCCGGAGGACACAGCGGGCACTGGATTGTGGTGCCATGCACTCCCAGGGAGCGCGCACAGGCTGAAAATGCAGGCACCGTTTATGAATGGCAACCCGCTCCTGCACTGCCACCGTCCGGCCGTTTATGTACATGGGCCGGACAGGGACTGGTTAAAGAAACTTAAAGCTGAACTCAAAATGAGATGTACTGCAAGGGTTAAATGCTCTTTTAGGATTAGGGTGCTGGAAAAAGCAATTTACTTATTTCTGCAGGCTTCCTACGCATGCTGCTAGACTGGTCCCCACAGCTCCTTCCCTATTCTCCAGTGGTTGAAGGTCCCATGATGTCATCAAGTACAATGTAGGGCCCATGGCCCATATTGGGCATGAGCGTGCTAAGCAGGTTCTTTACTAAAACTGAAGGGTGCAACTCTGCATGGAAACCAATCAGCTTCCAGGTTTTATAGCCAAAGCTTAATTGAACAAGCTGAGGTTAGGAGCTAATTGGCTACCATGCATAGCTGCACAAGATTCTGAGTGCTGCAGTTTTAGTAGATCTACCCCTTTTGGACAGTCCATCATCAGAGCATGGAGGAGAGTTTCAGCTGTCTGGCCTATTACTTTGATGGGCAACCTCACTTACCATTGTCAAAGTAGGAGGTGGTTGAGAGCTGTCATTCTTCACGTTGGTAGCTTTAGAATGCCAAATATTGCAGCTTTTTTTTTGTCCTGTGCCAGTCTACTAGATGCTAGAACCAGCATGCCAACACCCTATGGTGTCTCTGTTAAACCCACATTTCAGCTAAACCTAAAATGCTCATGGCTTTGAAGCTTGTTAAAGCTGCTTGTTTAGGGCTACAACCCAGCTCCCCCATTAAGATCTTAATTAATCACTCTGATGGTGGAGCTGAGGGGTGCCTTAAAGACTTTGAGGACGTTGCTTGAAACTTATCGAAGGCAAGCAATTGTGTTGTTTTAACTAGATATTAGTATAGTCACAGTATATTTCCTGTAGGGTCATAGCTGATCAGCTCCCCTATGTCCATGTATTCATTCAGATTTCTTGTCCCTATGCGCCAAAGGAACTGACTTCTTTTTCCAGGTCACACAGCATTCAGTGCATGCCCCGTCATCACAAATGTGGGATTGCTGATGTGATGAAACAATTCTCTTCCAGGAAGAGGGAGCTCTCTGTTAAAGAGGTAAAGACCTACTTACTAAGGGAAGATGGCTGTGACTACCTTGTGGCTTTGCAGGCTTTCCAATGCGCATGCGTGAGCCACACTGCACTGTTTGAATGGTCCCGCAGCTTTCTGGGACCTGTGGTGTGTTCCAAAAGGCTGAGGGGAAAGGGGGGGCAAACTTCCGCTCGGGTCACCTAGGTGATCCGGGTGGAAGTGGGAGCAGGTACCTGTCAAAACTAGGTAACTGCTCCCCCCAAAAAAACATAAAAGTTTACAAAAGTGGTAGAGGAGGTGGAAAAGTGGAACTTTCCCTTTTACGTGAAGTTCGGCTTAAATTTCTCTGTTTATTTGTGTCTGTGTCAGATCTAATTACTATGTAGCTCTCGCCTGCCGAGCAATAGAGAGAGGGACCCAGGGAAATGCAGGATGTGTAGGAGGTGTCAAATCTCAAACTACAGACAGAGGTTATGCATTAACCTGTGAAACATGTCTGAGACTTCCAGCAAAGGAATGTGAAGATTTATTCTACTATAGACTGTGCATACAGGGAAACAAATTATGCCATTATTATTATTATTATTATCATCATTACTATTATTATTATTATTATTCTTATCATTACTATTATTATACAGGATTTATATTGCACCAACAGTTTGTGCAGCACTTTACAATGTAAAGGAAGCAAGTACAGTTACAATGCAATAAAAGACAAGAGGCTTAAGAGGACCCTGCTCATAAGAGCTTACAATCTAATACGTCGAAACACGTGGTACAAAAGGTTATAACTGTGGGGGGTGAGCTGATGGAAGTGATAAAAGTTTGGTTGGTTGGAGGTGTGATAGGCTTCCCTGAAGAGATGAGTTTTCAGGGATCACCAAAAGGCAGCCAGAGCAGAAGGGAGTACAAGGGAGCTTGAGAGCAGGTTTTGGGAGGAGCAGAGAGACGGTTTGGGTGATATTTGTAGACAAGATTGGTGATGTAGCTCAGGGCAGAGTTGTGAATGACTTTGCATGCTGTCAGTATTTTTAATTCAATTTGCTGGGCAATCGGAAGCCTGCGGAGGGATTGGCAGACAGGGAGACAAGACACTGAGCGGTTGATAAGGTAGATGAGTCTGGCAGCTGCATTCATGATAGACTGAACAGGGGATAGCCCATGGAGAGGTAGGCCAATGAGAAGGGAGTTGCAAAAGTCAAGGTGAGAGATAACAAGGGAGTGAATGAGTAGCTTGGTGGTTTCATTACTTGAAGAGGGGCAAATTTTAGAGATGTTATGGAGGTAAAGTCTATAAGCTTTTGATAGCGATAGGATTTGGGGCAGTTCAGAGTCTAGGAGTATTCCTAGTACCCTGGCGTGAGGGGAGGGACTGATGGGTATATTATTAATCTTGATGGAAAATTCATGGATGATGGGACGACCGGGGGGTTGGTAATATTATCAGCTTGGTTTTAGAAAGATTTAGTTTAGGGAAGTGTCTGTGTGTTTTTGTTACCACTCTTAATCATTAATGAAAACTGTATCTGGTGCGTAATATTTAAAAAAGATATGTACATAAATCAGATAACCTTCATGCAGTAGGTAGCAGCAGCTGTGCCAAGTCTACCAGCGATAATATCAAATACTAATACAATGCGCAATGCAGTCTAGTTGCAGACATTATTAATTTCCCTTTCAGTGCCTTACTCATAGAAAATAGCAATTTAGTACGTGTTTGTGTATTTGCTGGAATGATATCTGTGCATGGATTAGTCAGAGTATAACCAACATACACTCAATCATAGGATAAATGTCTAAAGTGACTAGAAATATACTAAGATATGCATATACAGTTAGCCATATATGACATGCAAATAATTCTTACACTGAGATGTAACGTGGTTTTGAAGGATGTGCTCCAATGCTATGGGGAGATAAAATGGGTCTAGAGCAGTGGTCACTAAATGGCGGACCGCGGTTTGGAAGGACTGAAGGACAGTCCCGTCTGAACCGCAGACATGCCACCGCTGGGTACCCTCCCTCAGGACCGCCAGGTTTAAGATGACCGGGCCACTCAGCAGGAGGTAAGCGACGACCACGGTCTTGGCGGAGCTAATACAGACCGCGGCCGCCGCTCACCTCCCGCTGTGTGGCTATGCCTAAAGCAGGGTTGACAGGAGGAGTGGAAGTGACGGCTCCAGTAACAAGCAGGAAGCGGCACTGACATAGGGACAATTCCTCGGCCGGCCGATGCACTGAAGGGACAATGGCGGCCTTTCCTCTTCACCCGCCAGCACACTGTGACAGGTCTGTAGCGGCGGTGGATGGGGCTGTCTCTTTGTTGAATGGCTGTCTCTTTGCTGGACGGGCTGTCTCTGCTGGACTGGGCTGTCTCTTTGCTGGACTGGGCTGTCTCTTTGTGCAGTTGGGTCCAGTAAAGAGACATCCTCATCCAGCAAAGAGACATCCCAATCCAGCAAAGAGACAGCCCAGTCCAAGAAGGGACATCCTCATCCAGCAAGGAGACATCCCTTCTTTGCTATGTATTTGCTGTGTTGTTAGGGATGCTGTGTTGTGTTAGGCTAGCTATGTTGTGTTAGGGGCACTGTATTTTGTTAAGGGGTGCTGTGTTATGTTAAGGGGCGCTGTGTTGTGTTAAGCGTGCTGTGTTGTGTTAGGAGACACTGTGTTTTGTTAAGGAGCGCTGTGATGTAAAGGGGGGCCGTGATGTGAAGGGAAAAGAGGACACTTCTTTAAAGAGGGGACTGTGATGTAGAGGGGACTACAGTGTGAAAGGTATGCTAAATATCATAAGGTACCGGGGGACTGTGATGTGTTATATCGCTAACGAGGTTCGGACCTCTGCTGGAAGAAAATTTTGCTGACCGGACCTCCATAAATTTTAATTCAAGACCCCTGGTCTAGAATCTTTCCCAATACAGAGCTATCCAAATATCACACCATAATTCTCTACAGTGTGGTACACCAGACTCTTCCTAGATTTGCCTTAGCTCCACATGCCATTGGAGTGCATTGTTCAGACTACATAATCTATTCGTTTGTATTTTATTGTTCAGACAGGATTGGAGGGACTCTATATGCTGTGTTTGTTGTGATTGTAACTCTTTCAAAGTGACTGCTTTTGCCCAGAGTATAGCCAAATTGATGTAATAGAGATGTTATGGGTTTCCTGTTAGCTTCCTTTCTTGGTTGGGTGGATACAGATCGTTTCCCTAGTGATGGTTTCTGATTGATGGCTTTTTGCATGGATTTAAGGCATCATTGCATCCTGGTTGTGGTTCCTTCACGCGTGACCTCTTCATGTATGGGAAAATGGAAAGCTAAGAAGGAGTAAGGAGGGCCAGGAAAATGAGCTTCTGTTGTGGAGACTTTTGAGTTGTCCAATCTGGTGAGATGGAGACCAAATGTATACTGTAAGCAGGAATTCATTCATAGTAGTCACATGTGTAGGAGTATGGACTACAATGAAGTCCTGATATGCTTTTTCTGACTGTTTTTAAAACTTGTAAAATATTTTTTCTTTAAGAAATCTGTATGATAAAAGATAATAAGCACAATTATTTCTTCTTCATATAAATCTTTAATTACCATAACAATAAGGGCTACCAAAATGGTACCTTAAAGCCCGATTTATGATAATACAAATGTAGGCAAAAACATTTAATAGATTGTAAAACAAGCTTAAAACCCCTTGGCTCCGACGTCACGCAAATATGTGGCTTCACAGAACTGGGCTTTTTTCCGTGGGGCTGCATATTTGCGTACCTAACATACATTAAATAGTGAAGCGCTCCCAAATTATCTAAAACAATTCCCACTGTGTATAACTAAATTACCAATTGAACTTAAAATGATCAATATTGTACGGTGATAAAAAACTTAAAATACATAAACACCTCTCATATATATCAATTACTTTTGCCTTTTGAAAAAACTGTGATAAAAAACCATAATAAATCCTCAAATATCAGTGATACATCACTTAACATAATAAAACATAATAAATTGTGACAAATCGTGATAAGTGTGAAGAACCTATAAATCAAAAACAGTGATTCTGTAACAAATAATGTAATATATATATCCTGTGATAAACCTATAGCAAAATGAAATTGGATTGCTACTTGATACTGTGATAAACAAATGAACTCAGTGTCCAAAAAAACTCAAAAAGTCCATGCAAAATTTGTGAAAAACACTCTGTGATCTCCACTTCTAGTGCTCAAAAGGAATCCTCCAAAGGCTGAAATGCCTGCTCACCTCCCCTCCTCGACCCACACAGGGCCACCAGGCAAAAACTCCCCTCAAAGGCAATCCTTTCCTCCAAATAGCTCAGCAGGGGACCTCTGGACTTCCACTCCTCCTCCTCTCACCTATGTAGTCTTTGAATACAGCGCTTTCCACCTCACATCATGGGTGTATTCTCATTCACATACAGGGAGGGAAACAAATATGGCCGCTACGTCCGGACAAACGTTCCCACGTGACCGGAAGTGACGTGATCTCGATCTGGGAATGGCGTTCCGACGCGTTGCGTCACGTGCGTCGTGACTTCATCAGGGTCCCTGATGAAGTCACGACGCACGTGACGCAACGCGTCGGAACGCCATTCCCAGATCGAGATCACGTCACTTCCGGTCACGTGGGAACGTTTGTCCGGACGTAGCGGCCATATTTGTTTCCCTCCCTGTATGTGAATGAGAATACACCCATGATGTGAGGTGGAAAGCGCTGTATTCAAAGACTACATAGGTGAGAGGAGGAGGAGTGGAAGTCCAGAGGTCCCCTGCTGAGCTATTTGGAGGAAAGGATTGCCTTTGAGGGGAGTTTTTGCCTGGTGGCCCTGTGTGGGTCGAGGAGGGGAGGTGAGCAGGCATTTCAGCCTTTGGAGGATTCCTTTTGAGCACTAGAAGTGGAGATCACAGAGTGTTTTTCACAAATTTTGCATGGACTTTTTGAGTTTTTTTGGACACTGAGTTCATTTGTTTATCACAGTATCAAGTAGCAATCCAATTTCATTTTGCTATAGGTTTATCACAGGATATATATATTACATTATTTGTTACAGAATCACTGTTTTTGATTTATAGGTTCTTCACACTTATCACGATTTGTCACAATTTATTATGTTTTATTATGTTAAGTGATGTATCACTGATATTTGAGGATTTATTATGGTTTTTTATCACAGTTTTTTCAAAAGGCAAAAGTAATTGATATATATGAGAGGTGTTTATGTATTTTAAGTTTTTTATCACCGTACAATATTGATCATTTTAAGTTCAATTGGTAATTTAGTTATACACAGTGGGAATTGTTTTAGATAATTTGGGAGCGCTTCACTATTTAATGTATGTTATCTATGACTCATTGGTTGAGGTTGAGTGATTGCAGCTAGTAGTTAGGGACCTACCCATACGAAGCGCAGGAGGATACCCCCTCAGAATATTTGCGTACCTGTCTTTCTGCTGGGAGTGCGCCGCACAGCACTTCCAGAACAAAGACCAGGGTGTCACTGAGAGCCCCGGGTCCCTTTCTAACGATCGGGACCTGGGACTCCTGATTCCAGGTCACATGGTTGCTGTGATACGCTCTGATTGGCTATCACAGTGATCACTCGCTGTATAGTCCACCCACTTTTTTTTCCTCTATGAAAAAAAGTCCAAAAATTCCAGTTTGCTGTGATTTACTGCGTTTTGCTGCGTTTTTTCAGCGTTAGAGCGTTTTTCCAGCTAAAAAACTCCTCTAGAAACCCACTAGTCCGGGTTTTTTTTTCCAGCCAAAAAACGTTCATTACAGTCTAAGTGCATGGACACATAGGATAACATGCTGGGGGGGGTTTACTGGCTGTAGAAAAAAACGTCAAAAGCCAAAAACAGCTGCTGTAAAAACATTTTAGTGTGCATGAGGACTCACCGACAAGCCCCGATTCACATCTATTTCGGCTCCGCGTGCTGCATTTGCACTGGCATGGAAGCTAATTCATTTGAATGGCCTGCTGTGCCTGCGGTTCCACCTGGGAGGAGCGTTGCCTGCAGGAGGAGCAGAGGACTTTACTCTCTCTGAGGCTAAATGAGCCATTAACCCTTGACGTCTGGACACAGCCCCACTGCAAGGGATCATTTCCAAGTGTCCCAGAGTTGCGCTTTATTAAATAGAGAAAATGCATGTAATTAATTATTTGGCATATTTTTTTAAGGATTGGGGGAATGATCTCTCTAAGCTTTATTAATGTTCCAGTCTACTTTTTAACTTAACTGCAATTAGGTTTAAAATCCCTCTTACCTGTAAAGAAGGCACTGAATACTCACCTTTCCCAATGTCCATGCCACCGAAATTTGCTCCGATCACTAGAACTGCTTCTTGAAGTCCACTGGTAAATGGTACAATATATATGTAAAGCTCTGCATAAATTGATGGCGCTATACAAGTACCTGTAATAATAAATGGACACATCTCATGTCCCCACTCTCTAATACAGTGACATGCGGTCAGAAGGAGGAATAAGTGAGAGCTGTGTGTATGCAGGGGCCCGTTATTGGATACCCAGAAGGAAAGAAAGACACATGGAGATATGAGCTTGCAACAAAGTGTATTACGCAGGGGCGGACTGACCATTCGAGCACTCGGGCACTGCCCAAGGGCCTGTGATCAGTAGGGGGCCCCAGGAAATGCCCCTGGTACTTTTTTATAGGCTTTTTTGGGTGTGCTTTGAGTGTGGGCAAGGACACAGGGGCCCCATGATCCCCTATTGCCCAGGGGCCCCATGAGTTGTCAGTCCGCCCCTGGTATTATGTGAAAGTTCCAACAACAAAATACTGAGTCTAGGTGGAAGCAGTGAACTGGTATAGGCTATGCAGCCCTTTCAGAAAGACATTTGAATGCCGGCAGCACCAGGCAGAGGAGACGGCTTGCAGACAGTGATACAACAGTGAGTTGTAGTGGAAAGGCTCCACACTGATGGTGACCAGTCCCTAGTCTGTCCACTGGAAACTCGCCCTGACCATCTGGTTCCTGTCCCTGTGCTACCCACACACAAAATGTGTACCAACTGTAGGGAGTCAGTGCCTTTATAAGCACTGCACTCACTAAACATGGCCACAGGGTCATCCGAGGCAAATGTTTCCAATCAGACAGACACTCACCTGATGACCCCTATGGAGGCTCAAGAGGAATGTGAGTTCCTCCTGTCCTCCCCTCTCCCTGCATGGTGTTGCTGTCAGCGTCACCTGTGCACAGAGGCCAAATCACACCTGCATGTGCAGGAGAACCAGTAGATTGACACTTCTGGAAGTGTCAGATTCCTAGCAAAATTTTCAGCAGGGTCACGTTAAAGCTATGTCTGGCCCTGGACCACTGTTTGAAGATCCCATATAGTAATGATCAGGAGTTCTGATGATTGGAATGAGTCAAGAATGAATGGATCCGCTTGTCAGTGAACTGGAAAAGAGTTCTACATTGCTCATTCTGGTCATGTCACAGTGACTGAATGAATTCTCAGAGTAAATAAACTTGTCTGTGTAGATAATCCTGCTCTCCCTACTGTCAGATTGGCTTTATTTCTGAAAAGTGTTTTATTCAGGACAGAAATAAGCTGTGATGCCTGCTGTACAATATATTTATTGAATAGAAGTATTTTTTTCTTATTTTTGGCTGCTTTTTTCTCGTGAATTACAAGATAAAATTGTGCATCCAATACAAAACCCATATGGCAGCAGATGGTTCGCTCACAAACTCTTGAAAGATGTCATCTCTTATCTGCAACACACAATCCTCCCTTCCACTTCCCACAGGAAATGTACCACCAGGAGGATGTAAAGTTATAATGAAGTATTCCCAGGGCTGGTGCTAAACTATTTTGTGCCCTAGGCAAGACTAGCTACTTGCACCCCCCAAAAAAAATAAAACTTCACCTGTAGTTCTGCTTCACCCCTCCTAGCACACATCCTCTGTCCCCTCAAAATATCCTCTCCCCCAAATCCCCCCTCCTAGCATAAATCCCCTAAATCCCTCCTCCGAGCACAGGCACCTTCAAATTACCCTTCCCAGCACAAACCCTCCTCCCCATCCATCCAAATCCCCCCTCCCAGTACAACCCCTCCCAATCCCCCTTCTAGCACAATGTATCCCCCCCCCCCAATCCCCCCTCCTAACACAAATCTGTCTCAATCCTCTCTTCTAGCACAAATCCCCCTTCCATCACAATTCTTCTAGCTTCAATGACCCCACCTTGGACAAATTCCCCGAAATTTTCTATGGTTTCTTTTGCAACCAATAGTACATACGTAGCTAGTTTAAATTGGTATTTAATGAGGCCGAGTGGTTTCAGACGTAACAGGACATGCCACGGGTCTTTTGGGAAGGGACAGGCTAATAATGATTGTAGAAGTTTAAGGACTTTTGTCCAGAATTAGACAAGCACAAGGCATTACCACCATGCATGGAAGACATCTCCTGGATGAGGTAACAGGAGCAGAAACAGGTACCAGGAGCAGAGGGATGAAGGTGTACCAGGCGGGATGGGACCAGGTCAGGGACGGACTGACAACTCATGGGGCCCCCAGGAAATAGGGGATCACGGGGCCCCTATGTCCTAGCCCACACCCAAAAAAGCCTATGAAAGGTACCAAGAGCATCTCATGGGGCCCCCTACAGACCCCGGGCCCTTGGGAAATGCCCAAGTGCCCAAATGGTCAGTCCGCCCCTGGACCAGGTACCATCTCATCACAGTTTTAAAGGATTCAATAGTGAGAACATTAACAGAACAGGAAGTCAGTGTATTCCAAATTTGTGACCAGCAGCTCCTATCCCTGGTGCTTTGAAGATCCCTTTCCCACCTGGAAATTAAATAAAGATTTTGGAGGATATTCAACTGCGAGTAGAGAGTGGAAATAAGTTTTGGGGAAAAGGGTGTCCTATGACAAATATGTTCAAACAAAGACAGCTGGGTGATTGGGATTTTGTCAGCGATCACTGAGGACCACAGGCTATTCATTTCAATGGGCTGCCAATTGCATATGCAAAAATAGGAGTTCTTGCATCAAAACACATGGTATTGTGGTATTGTGGTATCATGCGTTTTGATGGCTGCAAACATTCACGTTTGTTAACTGCTTAAGGACCACCCTATAACAGATATACTGCTACAGGGCAGCACCTGTACACAGAATCCAGAATCCAGCCATTTCCAGGTAGGGGGCACGTGCGACCGCGGATGTCAATCACCGTGTCCCGTACGGGGTCGGAATGGCGGGAAATTCAAAAATTTTAAAGTGACATTCACTAAATTCACTAAAATCACATAGTAAAACATTCCTGTATCAAACCATTTCACATACATATTGTCCCGAGTGCTTTGTCCTGTGCACTGCCTGCATTTTACTATTCTTTCTGCCTGGAAACTGAGAAAAGTCCATGGCGTCATGGCGTCATGGCGTCCATGGAAAAGTCCATGGCGTCCAAAAAGCGTCCCTTTAGGTCAAAAGCGGTTTTAGACCGGCTAGAGAACAGCGATAGTAAATCAGAACCACTTGCAGAATTGAGTGATAATGATTCGTGGGGGAAATTCGTCATCAGACACTGAAAACGATTTTGCGATATTGCTCAGTGATGTGCGAACTTGGTGCTATATTTCAAATTTTGGTTTGATTATAATATTGAATTAAATTTATTATTATTATATTGTTATGTTTTATGATTATTTATTATATTATAATTTATGATTTTGTGTTTCAAATTTTATCATACCTGAGATGTTTACTAGACTCTTGTTCGGACAGATTTCAGTGAGTTATTCCTAAAAATTACAGGCCTACAATAAAAAACCAACATATTTCCATGCAAAAAAATGTACCGCTTTGAGCACAGAAATACTGACATAATCAGACCGCTAGGGAGGCTAGTAGAAATAAAAAAAAGCCCAGTATACCGTATATACCGCCATTTGTAAATGCTATAACATTCACATAAACCAATTCATTTACACTTATTGGGATTTTTTTTTAGCAAAGATGTCGCAGAATACATTTTGGCCTAAATTTATTTTATTTTTTAAATTTTTTTACTGGACATGTTTAATAGCAAAAAGTCCAAAATATTCTTTTCTTCTCAAAATTGTCAGTCTTTCTTTACTTTTAGCGCAAAAAATAAAAACCGCAGAGGCAATCAAATACCACCAAAAGAAAGCTCAACTCATGGGGAAAAAAGGATGTAAATTTAATTTGGGTGCAGCGTTGCATGACCGCGCAATCATCAGTTAAAATAACGCAGCGCCGTAACGCTAAAAATGGCCTGGTCAGGAAGGGGGGTAAATCCTCAGAAGGGCAAGGGGTTAAATGCAATTGAGGTGCCATTAACAAATACTGGTACTCCTGCATGTCTAACAAGAGCTGTGCATTCCCATGCAGTGCAGGAAACGCACACAGAAACGCATGTTTCCCATACCGCATATGGTGTGAAATGGCCAAAGCTACCCTCTGATCATTTGGCTGATCCCCCCACCTGTTACAAAATAAGGTCAGTATACATTTATGGAGTTATCCTTCAATATTCACAAATCACGGCGCATCTGTCACCGTCTCATCATGAGTTGGCCTAATTGATTGCAGCATTGAAATATTCATGAGCTGCTCTTCACTAAGGCACAACAGAGCACTCAGCCAATCAAGAGAAATGGAGGCAAGGAGAGAGAGATCTTCATGATTTGATTTATTACAATGCATAATGATCCACCAACACAATCCACTGACGCGTTTTGTCAAGAAGACTTCACCAGAGATGTTGTCCTAGTGCTACAGAAGTTCCTTTAGTCTAGGTTCACACCTATGCGTTTTCCATTGTGTTTGGCGGAAACGCACAGCAGTCCATTTAACGTGATTTTCTATGGGACATTGGGAGTTTTCACCTGGTGTGTTTTTTGGAAAGGGCCAGAGACTTTTTTAAACACAGAACATTGCGTTTTAGGTTCTATAGACTTCAATTTAGATGCTGCAGAAAAGCATGTAGTGCATTTTTTATGTGTTTTTCATGTGTTTTTAACACGTTTTTGCGTTTTATGCTGCCCAACAGCAAGTTAAAAAGCAGCAAAATGCATAAAAAATGTGACAAAAGCACATCAATAACGCAAGACACACTGCAGAAATAGATCAAACGCAAACTGCATAGGTATGAACCTGGTCTACAGTTCAATTAAACCTCTGCAAATCTTTTATTTTAATTTGCACCCCAGGAGCTTTTAGCTATTCCTTTTGCAGATTCCTAAGTTTTTCTGCTCCAAGCCTGGGTTCACATATATGTGGTGCGGTATATCGCATGTGATTCGCACAGGAGCCACACTGCATTCCTGTGCAAATAATATGCGATTTGTTTGTGGTGTGATTGGAGCCATACATTTTGTATGGCTCTATTCGCACCGCACCAGCACCAAAAACACGCAGGACCTTTTTTTTGGTCCGCACTAGAATCGGATCGCACGGGTATTCACACCTATGTGATCCGATTCTGCACATTGCACCATGTTTTGCAGACCGCTTTCGGGCTGTTGTTAACTTAACATACACACCCGCAGCGGTTCGCATGAATAGGGTGCGATTCTGATGCGATGTGGAATTCTCTGAAAATTGACCAATCCTGAAGTACTGACAGACAATCTAATTTCTGGAGGCCCATAAATGTCAGAACCAGGGGCGGACTGACCATTTGGAAACTCGGGCACTGCCTGAGGGCTCGGGGTCAGTAGGGGGCCCCATGAGATGCCCCTGGTACCTTTTTCATAGGCTTTTTTGGGTTTGGGCAAGGACACAGGGGCCCCATGATCCCCTATTGCCCGGGGGCCCCATAAGTTGTCAGTCCGCCCCTGGTCAGAACAGTACAGATATCCCCCAAATGACCCCTTTTTTGCAAAGTAGACAGTCCAACGTACTTCATAAGAGGCATGGTGAGTTTTTTTTGTCATAATTTTTTTTTGTCATAATTTTTCGAAAAATGAAGAAATTAAAAAAATTATTTTCACAATTTTTTTTTTACATACCGTCACTGTTTTACATAACTGGCATGGCAGTGATCAGGGACACTGACTGGTGACAGAACGAAAAAAAAAATTGATCTTTTTAAAAAAAAATTTATTTTATTTTTTTATTATTTCTTTATTTTTTTAATTACATTTTTTCTCTTTTTTTAAGATTTCTTTTCACATTACACTATGACCAAAGTAGTATAATTTTACCATAGTAACATTGTACTACTTTGGGGAAGTGATCAGCATTTAACTTAATGAAATCGATTCAGTCAGGTTTTTTTTATTGTGATTAGCTGTGAAAGGAAGCCATCCATTGTATACAACTGCCATGATTGGTCACAGCAGGTCACATGGTACTGGCAACGAGTACACAGATCTGTCATCGGCCGTGTCTGAGGCACACGGCTGGTGACAGGTCTCGCCACAGCGCAGCCCTGCGGGCACGCGCAAAGCACAGTCCAGGAAGGACATCATATGATGCCCTCCTGGAGGGACGAGATGTTTGCCCAGCCGTCATTTTACTATAGGCCGGGCGGCAAGTGGTTAAGAAAAAAATATGGTCATTTTGAAACGAATGACAGCAACACATCTCAAAAAAGCTGGGACAGGGCAGGAAAAAAGCTGGCTAAGTAAGTGGTACCAGCAAAGAAGAGTTGGTAGATCATTTTGCAACTAATTTTGTTAATTGGCAACAGGTCAGTAACATGATTTGGTATAGAAAGAGATCATCTTAGAGAATCAGAGTGTTTCGGAAGTAAAAATGGGCAGGAGTTCACCAATCTGTGAAAAGCACCACCTAAAAATTGTAGAACAATTTCCAGAATGTTTATCAACGTAAAATTGCAAAAACTTTAAATATCATCATCTACAGTACATAATATCATCAAAAGATTTAGAGAATCTGGAGAAATCTCTGTGCGCAAGGGACAAGGCCGAAACATAATACTAGATGCCTGTGATCTTGCAAACAGCACTGCATTAAAGACAGACATGATTCTATGCTAGACATCACTGCCTAGGCTAAGGAATACTTCCAAAAATCACTGTCTGTGAACACAGTTTGCCGTGCCATCCAAAAATACAAGGTAAAATTCTATCATGCAAAGAAGAAGCCATATCTGAACATGATCCAGAAACGCCACCGTCTTCTCTGGGCCAAAGCTCATATAAAATGGTCTGTTGCAAAGTGGAAAACTTTTCTGTGGTCAGATGAATCAAAATTTGACATTCATTTTGGCAAGCATGGGCATCGTATCCTCCAGCCTAAAGAGGAGAGGCACCTTCTGGCTTATTATCAGCACTCAAAAGCCAGCACCTCTAATGATATGGGGGTGCATTAGTGGAATGGAATGGGCAACTTGTACATCTGGAAAGGCACCATTGATGCTGAAAGCTACGTATATCCAGATTTAGAGCAACATATGCTCCCATCCAGACAACGCCTTTTTTCAGGAAAGGCATTGCATATTTCAGCAGTACAATGCTGATCCGCATACTGCATGTATAACTGCATGGCTTTGTAGTAGAAGAGTCTGTCCTGCGTGCAGTCCAGACCTTTCACAAACTGAAAATATTTGGTGCATCCTGAAATGAAAAATGTATTCTGCGACGTCTTTGCTAAAAAAAATCCCAATAAGTGTAAATGAATTGGTTTATGTGAATGTTATAGCATTTACAAATGGCGGTATATACGGTATACTGGGCTTTTTTTTATTTCTACTAGCCTCCCTAGCGGTCTGATTATGTCAGTATTTCTGTGCTCAAAGCGGTACATTTTTTTGCATGGAAATATGTTGGTTTTTTATTGTAGGCTGTAATTTTTAGGAATAACTCACTGAAATCTGTCCGAACAAGAGTCTAGTAAACATCTCAGGTATGATAAAATTTGAAACACAAAATCATAAATTATAATATAATAAATAATCATAAAACATAACAATATAATAAATTTAATTCAATATTATAATCAAACCAAAATTTGAAATATAGCGCCAAGTTCGCACATCACTGAGCAATGTCGCAAAATCGTTTTCAGTGTCTGATGACGAATTTCCCCCACGAATCATTATCACTCAATTCTGCAAGTGGTTCTGATTTACTATCGCTGTTCTCTAGCCGGTCTAAAACCACTTTTGACATGTACATGGGTTCATGTACACTGCACCTGCTAAACTGACATTCAGGAGCTTTTCTGCGTTTTTTTCAGCAGCCCCTGAACTCTCCCTAATGTTTTCCTATGTGTCCATGTACACTCTGTCATTTACAGTCGTTTACAGGCAGTTGAGTTTACAGTCCTTTTTTTGAACGCACCAAACTTGCATTCAGGAGTAGATTTTACCGGCGTTTCAAACGCCAAACACTTGTAAATGCGTGTAAATGTGGTTGACCGCATTTATAAGCATTTGCGTTTAGAAGCGTTTTTTAACTGTTCCATATCCAGATGCTGTCCAGAGCCTTTTTTCATCATCAGAAATGCATGCAAAGCGTTTTCCATGTATTCAAATGGACCTAGTACACCAGCACAGTCAGTTCCAGGTTTTGCGTGAAGGATAAAATGGTAGAACGTGCTGCATTATGCTCATGATGGGATCCATAGTGAATACAACCAGAAAAGACAGGTTATCTCAACACATACTGCTCTCTCTGCTTCTGCTCTCTCTATTTCTCTCAAAATGTCTGAAATAGTTACCGTATTTGCCAGCGTATAAGACGACTTTTTACCCCTTGAAAATCTTCTCAAAAGTCGGGGGTCGTCTTATATGCCGGTATACGGCATACTGACACTTTTTAGGGGGGTGGCGCGGTGCCCCCCCCCTTCCAACGAAAGGGACACTAAGTACAGGGGTGGGCAGGGGCTGTTTCTTACCTGGCTCCGGTCCCACGATGATCCGGTCCAGGAAGCGCGGCTGCTCCTTCACTTCGGCCACTGGATGTTCGCGTGGCTGCTCGGCTCCGCCTCCTCACCGGTGATTGGCCGCCAGAACTGTAGCTCAGGAAAGGCACACAGGCGGCCAATCACCGGCGAGGGGGCGGAGCCGAGCGGCCCCACGAAAATCGAGTGCAGGAGCAGCAGCTAAGTATTCAGTGTAGAGGTGCTGCTGCAACCACATATGCTGGCTGCAGCAGCACCATACTAGAACAGGGTCAGCAAGTTTAATTGGTGTCAGTGGGAGGAATAGTGCCCCATCATTGGTGTCACTGATACCAATGATGGAGCACTATTCCTCCCACTGACACCAACGATGGGGCACTATTCCTCCCCCCCACTGACACCAACGATGGGGCACTATCCCCCCCCACTGACACCAATGATGGGGCACTATTCTACCCCCCACTGACTCCAATGATGGGGCACTATTCCACCCCCCACTGACACCAATGATGGGACACCATTCCTCCCACTGACACCAATGTTGGGACACTATTTCTCCCACTGACACCAATGATGGGGCACTATTCCCCCCACTGATACTAATGATGGGGCACTATTCCTCCCACTGACACCAATGATGGGGCACTATTCCCCCCACTGATACTAATGATGGGGCACTATTCCTGCCACTGATACCGATGATGGGGCACTATTCCTCCCACTGATACCAATGATGGGGCACTATTCCTGCCACTGATACCAATGATGGGGCACCTATTCCCCCCACTGATACTAATGATGGGGCACTATTCCCCCCACTGATACTAATGATGGGGCACTATTCCTGCCACTAATGCCAATGATGGGGCACTATTCATGCCACTAATACCAATGATGGGGCACTATTCCTCCCACTGACACCGATGATGGGACACTATTCCTCCCACTGGTGCGCATTGGAAGAGGGGTAGTCTTATACGGCGAGTATAGCCCAAACACTACATTTTAGCAGGAAAAGTAGGGGGTCGTCTTATACGCCCAGTCGTCTTATACGCCGGCAAATACGGTAATTATTTACTATTTTTCAGTGCATTCTGGACATTTGGGAAGGTCTTCTGAGGTTATCTTTTAAAAATGCTTCTAAACGCAAACGCGCATAAATGTGCATAAATGCGGTATGCAAACGCTGATAAACTGACAGTTTTTAACCTACATTTTCCAGCAGTCAATTTCCCTCGTTCAGAAGAGTTTTCCAAACACCCCGTGTACATGAGCCCTTAGAATCCTATCCCAGGCAAGAATGGGATGACATTCTTCTCCCAAAATTCCAGCAGCTGGTCTCTTCTGTTCCCAGACATTTAGCAGAGCATTGTTAAAAGAAGAGGGGATGCTACACCATGGTAAGCATGGCCCTGACCCAACTTTTTTGAGACCTGTTGCTGCCATCAATTTCAAAATTACTTTTTTTTCCCCTAACATGGTACATTTTCTCAGTTTAAAAATTTGATATTTTTTCTATTCAACTGGGAATAAAATATGGGTTTTGAAAATCATTGCATTCTGTTTTTATGTAGATTTCACGCAATGGAATTGGAATTGGGGTTGAAGAACCTCAAGTCCTAACGGGGTTCAATGAAGCCAGGAAAGCACATAACTGGCAAATGGCCCCGCCTAACAGACAGTAAGAGGTTAATTCTACAGTGCAGTCTCAAAAAACACTGTCACTATATAGCGCAAAGAGGGAGGTGAATACTCAGAAATAATGTTTCTAAGAAGAAGACACAGCAACTTTAGTTCTGTACATGATTCTCTGCAGCCCAAGCTGATTACTAAAAATATTGATTTCCACAGCAAAACACATTACATTAGTATTACTGAACACAGTGGATGCTGTGAGTTTCCATGCCTTCTCTTGAATGGAGTCTTGGAGTGATTTATGTCATGGGCATGTTCAGCAGATGTAGAAATGAATCTGGATTGACTGAAATGAACAACAGCTTGTTCAACAAGGCAGGGCAAGCAAAACGTGTCAGTCAAGTGCATTAGCCTGATGGAAACTGATTGATCAAAATAGGATAATACGCTTTGATTTCTAATTCTAGTCTTATCAAGGAAGGCTTTCCAAAGAGTCTCATTCAAAAGACTGAGGTGCAAGATATGGTTAGTTTGTGCAATAGTTCATGGTGGCTTAGAAGAAAGCGGTGATAAATGGCAGGGCTAAGATTTGGTGTAAGAAATCTGCATGGCGATGCCAGCTATATGGTGATTGTATGTTTTCTTGGAGTCTGGGTTGGTTCTGTCTGAGTATTTTGACTTACTCCGAAAATCCAAAAACACATAGATTAGTCTGCTGGGACATTATATTAAATACTCTGTCCTCAAGTGTGCATGCACTTTTTTTTAGTGCTTTGATAAGTGATCACATCTCTGAAAAGCCCCTCCGACCCCTATATTCCCGCCTTACTACCCACCCCTTATTGCTCCACCTTCCCCTGAAGACTGCTTTAGAATAAATGGTATCAGCAACCCAGGGGAACAGTGACATCACACTTTAAAGCGGAGTTCCACTCACGCTGTCAAAAAATAAAAGTCAGCAGCTACAAAAACAGCCACTTACCTGTCCCTCGGTCCTGTGTTGTGTCCCCTGCAGCCCATTTCACCAGCCATCCTGTATTCCAGGAGGCCGGCATCTTCAGTGTGGGCAACCGGCTGTGATAGCTTGTGGCTTCACAACCGGGTACCCACTGCACATGGGCAAGTAGCGCTGCACTTCATGAATGGTCTTGTAGTCTTCTGGGACCTGTCAAGTGTCCCAAAAGACTACAGGGAGTGAGGGAGGACACCTTCCACTTCCGATCGCCTATGCAATTGGACCGGAAGTGGGAGCGGTCCAATTGCACACACTGTCAAAAAAAATTAAAGGAACACTTTTTATTCAGAGTATAGCATCAAGTCAATGAAACTCCTGGGATATTGATCTGGTCAGTTAAGTAGCAGAAGGGGTTGTTAATCAGTTTCATCTGCTTTGGTGTTAATGAAATTAACAACAGGTGCACTAGATGGGCAACAATGAGACGACCCCCAAAAACAGGAATGGTTTTACAGGTGGAGACCACTGACACTTCTTTCCTTACTCATCTTTTCTGACTGTTTTTCACTAGTTTTGCATTTGGCTAGGGTCAGTGTCACTACTGGTAGCATGAGGCAATACCTGGACCCTACAGAGGTTGCACAGGCAGTCCAACTCCCCCAGAATGGCACATCAGTACGTGCCAGAAGGTTTGCTGTGTCTCCCAGCACAGTCTCAAGAGCATGAAGGAGATTCCAGGAGACAGGCAGTTACTCTAGGAGAGCTGGACAGGGCCGTAGAAGGTCCTTAACCCATCAGCAGGACTGGTATCTGCTCCTTTGTGCAAGGAGGAACAGGATGAGCACTGCCAGAGCCCTACAAAATGACCTCAGACCAAACAATTAGAAACAGACTTCATGAGGGTGGCCTGAGGGCCCGACATCCTCTAGTGGGCCCTGTGCTCACTGCCTGGCACCACAGAGCTTGATTGGCATTTGCCATTGAACAGCAGAATTGGCAGGTCTGCCACTGGCGCCCTGTGCTTTTCACAGATGAGAACAGGTTCCCCCTGAGCACATGTGACAGAAGTGAAAGGGTCTGGAGAAGCCATGGAGATTGTTATGCTGCCTGTAACATCGTTCAGCATGACTGTTTTGGTGGTGGGTCAGTGATGGTCTCGGGAGGTAGATCTATGGAGGGACACACAGACCTCTACAGGCTAGACAATGGCACCCTGACTGTCATTAAGTATCAGGATGAAATCCTTGGACCCATTGTCAGACCCTATGCTGGTGCAGTGGGTCCTGGGTTCCTTCTGGTGCATGAAAATGCCCGATCTCATGTGGGGAGAGTATGCAGGAAGTTCCTGGAGGATGAAAGAATTGATACCATTGAATGGCCCCCACGCTCGCCTGACCTAAATCTAATAGAACACCTCTGGTATATCATGTTTCGGTCCATCTGACGCTGCCAGGTTGCACCTCAGACTGTTCAGAAGCTCAATGATGCCCTGGTCCAGATCTGGGAGGAAATACCCCAGGACACCATCCATCGTCTCATTAGGAGCATGCCCCGACGTTGTCAGGCATGCATACAAGCACGTGGGGGCCATACAAACTACCGAATACCATTTTGAGTTGCTGCAATGAAATTTCAGCAAAATGGACTAGCCTGCTGCATCATTTTTTCACTTTGATTTTCGGGATGTCTTTGAATTCAGTCCTCTGTAGGTAGATAATTTTCATTTCCAACAAACAGTGGGGCATCCTTACATTCCTAACACACTACCCATCCATTTCAGTGTAGATAATCAGCAGGAGATTTTTCCCCATTGAGATCTGATATGTTTTCAAAGTGTTCCTTTCATTTTTTTGAGTGGTGTAGATATATATATATATATATATATATATATACACACACGGTGTATTTCTTTATAGAAAATGCAACCTAATAAGCAGAGCTGTAGAAACATAGTTTTCCCTTTAAGCATCCAGTAGGTTCATCAGTGACTACAATGGCACAGCTGTCATTCACAACAATTGTGCGCACATTACCAGTTAGTTATCATCTGTTCATTTGCGAGCTCAGTGTGCTCAGCCGTGGTTAGTTGATGTCTCAGCAAACATTTTGTTGACTATTTTTAATTTGCTTAGCATCAGCTTCTCCGTTCAGTTTTCTAACAAATATGTTTTTACTTTGTGTACTGCTTTCTAATGTATGTTACTGTTTAAAGGAAGAAAGTACTGTGAGTTTAAAGAACTTTTTTGACCTGCTCATGAAAATACTAACTGCCTGGCAGGCTATAGCTTCTGTACTGTAGAAATACTGACTAGAGATGTACACAACAGAAAAATTTGTTTAGTTTCAAATGAATTCATTAAAGTGTTACTAAACCCAGGACCCGGCATTCACTATATCTGGCCTCCCAGGACCCTGCATCCACTATATCTGGTCTCCCAGGAACTGGCATTCACTATATCTGGTCTCCCAGGACCCTACATTCACTATATCTGGTCTCCCAGGACCCTACATTCACTATATCTGGTCTCCCCGGACCCTGCATTCACTATATCTGGTCTCCCAGGAACCGGCATTCACTATATCTGGTCTCCCAGGACCCTGCATTCTCTATGTCTGGTCTCCCAGGAACCGGCATAAACTATATCTGGTCTCCCAGGACCCCGCATTCACTATGTCTGGTCTCCCAGGACCCTGCATTCACTATATCTGGTCTCCCAGGAACCGGCATTCACTATATCTGGTCTCCCAGGACCCTGCATTCTCTATATCTGGTCTCCCAGGACAATGCATTCACTATATCTGGTCTCCCAGGACCCTGCATTCACTATATCTGGTCTCCCAGGACCCTGCATTCACTATATCTGGTCTCCCAGGACCCTGCATTCACTATATCTGGTCTCCCAGGACCCTACATTCAATATATCTGGTCTCCCCGGACCCAGCATTCACTATATCCGGTCTCCCCACACCCGACATTCACTATATCTGGTCTCCCCGGACCCAGCATTCACTATATCTGGTCTCCCAGAACACTGCATGCACTATATCTGGTCTCCCAGGACCCTGCATTCACTATATCTGGTCTCCCAGGACCCTGCATTCACTATATCTGGTCTCCCAGGACCCTACATTCACTAGATCTGGTCTCTCAGGACCCTGCATTCACTAGATCTGGTCTCTCAGGACCCTGCATTTACTATATCTGGTCTCCCAGGACCCTGCATTCACTATATCTGGTCTCCCAGGACCCTGCATTCACTATATCTGGTCTCCCACAGTACACAGAACATGGAAATGCAATTATTTTAGAAGATATAAACTGCTAAATACCTTTTCACATCAGCAGTTAGAGCAGTCTTGGTACTTCTATCAGTGTCCAGCAGAGCACTAGTTAAAGCTCGTAGGAGGAGTTTTCTTTTTCTTCTGACTGCATAACCCCTGACCCTCTGTCTGGACAGTGCTGATTGGCCCTGTACTGATCACATGTACTCTCCCGAAAAAGAAAACCTTCCTAGCAATACACACCAAACTAGGCATATGCAGAGTGACTCCCAGGCTCTATACTATCAGCAGGCGAATTGGGGACTGTGGAAGAAGGGAAGGATCAGAGAAGACCGGATCAAACAGCCTTTTTACACAAGGTGGAGGATTACCCCTTAGGTTCCACAGTGAGTATAACAAGCATGCTTTACTGAATATACAGACTGATTTTACTGTTGTGAGTTTAGTAACAATTTAAGTAAATCATTTTCATCATATTAGTTATGTTAGAATGATTCATTTTCAGAATTTGTTTGGTATATTAGGATTTGTTTCATACATTAGTATTCATTTTGTATTTTCTGTTTCGAATAGATTTGTGTTTTCTGAAGTTATTTCAGTAGATTGGCGATATACGTTTTAACGTGTTAATTCGTTATTTCGGGAGATTACTTAGTCATCCCTGCTAGTCCAGCCCACAAAGAGAAATGGAATGAGCTGATTGGACGATATTGACTGGAGCCCCATGCATCTGAAAGTAACAAATGGAACTAAATTAATTTTGAATTCATGTTATGATTCAGAGATTCTGATGGATCCACCTCCATCCAATCCAAACACAATAAGTAGGAATCATCTTATTTCACATTTACTCCTTAATATATGTATGGCAATATGTTTCCATTCTATGTAGTGCATTTTTTATAATAGTGAAAAATGTTAATGCAAAAAGAATCAGTTGATAATCACAGAGTCAAAGACTCCGAATCAATTTGGATCATTTGTTATGCCATTACGGTATTTCGGATGCTTCAAACATCAACAAAGGCCCATACTAGTATACTAGGACATCACGCCATCCGAATGAAACAAATAAGTACAAATTAATGTCTTGTTTCGGTATAATTTATTTCAGATTTGTTGACATTGCTTACTGTTGTGATTTGGAGATTTGGATATAAACGAACCTTCGAATAACAAAAATTTAGTTCCAAATTTCGATTCGTAACAAAACAAATCACACATGTCTAATACTGACTAGTGATGGGCTGAACACCCGCCTGTTCGGTTCGCGGCCGAACATTCGCACCTACCAAAGTACGACTGCAAACTTCGAATAGTGACAATTTACTGAGCAGTATCTTACCGTATCTGAGCATGCAGTAAGATACCACACAGCTACTAAAATACCGCATGAGTTTTATTATTAAAGTGTTACTAAACCCACAACAGTAAAATCAGCCTGTATATGCAGTAAAGCATACTTGTTATACTCACTGTGGAACCTAAGGGATTAATCCTCTGAATTGTGTAAAAAAGCTGTTTGATCCTGTTTTCTCTGCCCCTCCTCTTGTTCAAATGTCCACCTGATAAGACCGACTGGACCTGTAGACACATGCACATGCTCAGTTTAGTGTGTATTGCTAGAGAGGGTTTTTTTGTTTCATGGGAGAGTGCATGTGAACAGCACAGGGTCAATCAGCACTGTCCAGACAGAGGTCAGGGGTTCTGCATCCTCCCAGAGCAGAAAGAAAACTCCTACAAGCTTTAACCAGTGCTCTGCTGAAGTCACAAGGCTGCTCTAACTGCTGATGGGAAAAGGTATTTAGCCGTTTATATTTACTAAAAGAATTGCATTTCCATGTTGTGTGTACTGTGGGAGACCAGATATAGTGAGTGCAGGATCCGGGGAGACCAGATATAGTGAATGCAGGGTCCGGGGAGACCGGATATAGTGAGTGCAGGGTCCTGGGAGACCAGATATAGTGAATGCAGGGTCCTGGGAGACCAGATATAGTGAATGCAGGGTCCTGAGAGACCAGATATAGTGAATGCAGGGTCCTGGGAGACCAGATATAGTGAGTGCAGGGTCCGGGCAGACCAGATATAGTGAATGCAGGGTCCTGGGAGACCAGATATAGTGGATGCAGGGTCCGGCGAGACCAGATATAGTGAATGCAGGATCCTGGGAGACCAGATATAGTGAATGCAGGGTCCGGGGAGACCAGATATAGTGAATGCAGGGTCCGGCGAGACCAGATATAGTGAATGCAGGGTCCTGGGAGACCAGATATAGTGAGTGCAGGGTCCGGGCAGACCAGATATAGTGAATGCAGGGTCCGGCGAGACCAGATATAATGAATGCAGGATCCTGGGAGACCAGATATAGTGAATGCGGGGTCCTGGTTTTAGTAACACTTTAAGTCATGAGGTATTTTAGTAATGAAACATTCATTCATGTTTCAGCTGTCAGCGGGTTTCACTAAATGTGAAAAGAATTGTTGGCATTGCCCAACAATTAAAAAAAAAAAGTCATAGGGTCCCTCCTTCCCTTCATACCAAGCCCTTCAAGTCTGGTGTGGATTTTGAAGGGAACCCCCCATGCCAACATTTTAAAAAAATGGTTTTGGGGGTCCCCCCAAAATACATACCAGAGCATGCAGCCCGGCAGGTCAGGAAAGGGGGGGGATGAACTAGCACCCCCCAAACCATACCAGGCCACATGTCCTCAACCTGGGGGGATGCTTTGGGGCATGTTGATAGGGACAAGGGCCTCTTCCCTGGCTGGTGGTTGTGGGGGTCTACGGGTGGGGGGGCTTATCAGAATCTTCAAGCCCCCCTTGACAAGGGGGCCCCTAGATCCCACCCCCCCATGTGAATGAGCTACCCATTCACAAAAAAGAAGTGTAGTGTAAAAAAGACAGGAGACAGTCTTTGACAAATCCTTTATTAAAAATTTAAAAATGTCCCCTAAAGTAGATCCAATGTCAATCACGATGCCCGCCGCCACCACCGACCCAAAAAATCCACTCCGCCCTCTATGCTGGCTCTCACCGTCTTACAGCTGCGCTGTGATGACAATTTTTAACCACTTTAATACCGGGCACTTTTATCCTCTTCCTGCCCAGTCCAGTTTTCAGGTTTCAGTGCTCTCACACTTTGAATGACAATTGCGCAGTCATGCAACAATGTACCCATATTGAATTTTTACCATTTTACTCACACAACTAGAGATTTCTTCTGGTGGTATTTAATCACCGTTGGGATTTTTATTTTATTAATTAACAAAAAAAGAATGAAAATTTTGAAAAAAAAAACACATTTTTATTTGTTTCTGTTATAAAAAATTGCAAATCAATAATTGTTCTTCATAAATGTAGGCTGTTGCGGTATAGGGGCCCCTGCCAATTATTGATTCCATTTAATCCCCTTATTAATTCCCTGTATGTCCTCCGTGACACTCTGCCAAATGGCCAAATCCAATTACTGTGGCTTCCCCCCTACCGGCCAGCTTGCTGCATGTCCTTCAACTGCCCTAAATAGTTCTCTGCACCAGTTCCTCTGATGTCCCTGTGGGATCCAGTGTCAGCCTGGCCCCTCACTGTGTTCCCTGTCTCCAGTCCGATTCATCCCTGTGGTCCAGTTACCCCCCCACTCCACCTCTCACCCTGCTGCAATGGGATGAGAGGTGCAGCTTTCACCACCCCTGCCACTATCTTCTCCCTTTCCAGCCCTGGCTGGAGAGGAGAAGGTGGTGAGGTTCACACCTCTCCACGGAGAGGTGCAAACCTCCCGCAGAGATGTTCCCGGCTACGATGTCTCACAGACGCCACCTCAGCCCTGTCACCCGCAGCGCGGGGACAGGAAAGTTCCCGTGCTTGCGGATGTCCCTGGACAAAGGCCGCGCTCACAAGATGCGCGGCCCCTGTCCAGGAGGCGTGCCTCGCTGACGGGAAATGAGGCATGCCAGCTCCGGCCCCCCCGGTTACCTAGACCAGTGGTGGGCAACCTTTTTTTTCAACTGAGCCAAATCTCGCCAAAACCACGATTGAAATTTATTTTGAGAGCCACATTTTTAAAACTGAAAATACATAGGATGGTACACTGTTTTTAGTTTCAATAAGTTTTTATAGTAATTCATCCCCCATATAGTAATTCATCCCCCATAGTAATTCATCCCCCATATAGTAATTAATCCCCCATATAGTAATTCATCCCCCATAGTAATTCATCCCCCATATAGTAATTCATCCCCCATAGTAATTCATCCCCCATAGTAATTCATCCCCCATATAGTAATTCATCCCCCATAGTAATTCATCCCCCCTATAGTAATTCATCCCCCATATAGTAATTCATCCCCCATAGTAATTCATCCCCCCTATAGTAATTCATCCCCCATATAGTAATTCATCCCCCATATTAATTCATCCCTCATATAGTAGTTGTAAGTAAGTAGCAAGTAGTAAGCCAAGTCCCCCCTGTGTCAATTCACTTACCTTTGCTCCTCGCGTTCCTCTCGCCGTGTTCCCGCGCCGTTCCGGTCTTCAGGGCGGACTGTGAGAGGAGCCTAGCTCCTCTCACGTTCTTCACGCTGCCCCGCCTACACACATCCTGACAGCCAATCACTGGCTATCAGGATGTGAGTGGCAGCGAGACTGGCCAATCATTGCATTTGAGCGCGCTGCCCTGGCTGTTTTTTTTTTGGATCACGCTGCAGAGTCCCTGCCGCCCGAGAGGAGGGAGGAGAGCGGGCGCCCGGCACATAAGAGCCGCATTAAAGCGTGTAAAGAGCCGCATGTGGCTCGCGAGCCGCGGCTTGCCGACCACTGACCTAGACGACCAGGGAGCGTCTCGCATCAGCTTAAGAAGCTGATGCCGGGCGCTCAGGTCACTTTCACCACTGTACAGCCATCGAAGGAGCCCCAGCTGCGGGGGGACCTTCGTGGCCAGACTCTACAGACCCCCCAGCCAAACGGGGAACCACACCCAAGCCTGCCTAAGACCCCAGCGCAGGGGGAGATTGCCTGATAGCTGCCCAGGACCCCAGCACAGGGGGAGATTGCCTGCTAGCTGCCCGCGACCCCCAGTCCAGGGGAGGGATTGCCTGCCAGCTACCCGAGACCCTCAGTCCAGGAAAGAGATTGTCTGCTAGCTGCCTGAGACCCTCAGTCCAGGGGAGAGATTGCAAGATTGCCTGCCAGCTGCCCAAGACTCTCAGTCTAGGGGAGAGATTACCTGCTAGCTGCCTGAGACCCCCAGCACAGGGGAGAGATTGCCTGCCAGCTGAGGACTCATCCTAAAAGGGGAGACCACCAGCATGATTTGGACTCCAATAGGTACCTGTGTTCCACTTTCTATCCCTGGGAGACCAGGCACCCTGTCGGATCCGTGAGTATATGTTCTCTCCCTGTTTTACCTGAACTGTTCCTGTACTGACCCCCCACCCCCCCTGTTGGATTACAGTTGCTACAGAGACTCTTCCTTGGCTCTTGGTGTTGGACTATAAGTGTGTTGGCCCCTTCTTGCTACCCTTTACTGGCAAATTCATCTCAATAAAGCTTTGTGCTTTTGCCATCTACTCTGTGTGTTCTGTCCTGCCTACCCTCCGTCACATAGGCCAAGATGTATTCTGCTACATTTCTTTGGTGAAAATAACCCAAATTAGTATTTATTATTTAGTCTGTAGGAAAGTTATAGAGTTCACAAACTATGGGATATATCTGAATATTGATCAATCCTGAAGTACTAACGGCCAATCTAATTTCTTGAGGTCCAAGAATGTCAGAACAGTACAGATAACCCCCAAATGACCCCCTTTTGCAAAGTAGACAGTCGGACGTATTTCATAAGAGGCATGGCGAGTTTTTTGAAGTTGTAATTTTTTTGTCATAATTTTTCAGAAAATGAAAAAATTAAAAAAATTATTTTCACACTTTTTTTTGCATACTGTCACCAGTGCAGTACAGTATCAGCATATAACTGGTGTGGCGGTGATCAGGGACTTTGACTGGTGACAGTACAAATTACATTTTTTTTCATATTACACTATGACCACAGTAGTATAATGTTACCATAGTAACATTGTACTACTTTGAGGAAGTGATCAGTGTTTTTTTATTTATTTTTTTTTACACAATTTGATTGCTTATAGCAAAGAATTACTTTGCTATAAGCAAGCATTTAACTGAATGAAATTGATTCATTCAGGTTTTTTTGTTGTGATTAGCTATGATTGGCCACGGCTAATCACATGACACAGATGGGCTGTGATTGGCCCAGCTTGTGCATGTGATCGCTGTGACCATTCTCAGATAGTAACATTGTACTACTTTGGGGAAGTGATCAGTATTTTTTTTTTTACAAAATTTGCTTATAGCACAGAATTACTTTGCTATAAGCAAGCATTTACCTGAATGACATCGATTCATTCAGGGTTTTTTTTTTTCTTTTTTGTGCTTAGCTGTGATTTGGCCAATCACATGACACAGCTGGTCTGTGATTGGCCCAGCTTGTGCATGTGATCGCTGTGACCATTCACAGCTGGGCACACTTGTATACAATGGATGGCATGAAAGAAAGCCATCCATTGTTTACAACTGTCATGTGACCTGCTGTGATTGGTCACAGCAGGTCACATGGTACTGGCAATGGGGCCGATACCCAGATCTGTCTTCGGCTGTGTCCGAGGTACACAGCCGGTGACAAGTCGCGCCACAGCGCGACGAGACGAGAGGCCCGCCCAGCCATCATTTTACTATAGGCTGGGCAGGAAGTGCTTAAATAGGGTTCACCCTGCCCCTCTTGTCATCATGCCCTATGATTGACCAAAGCATTGCACCTGACCTGTGGCGTATTACAATGCACTGTCAGGGAGCAGTGCATTGAGGGGCGTGGCGGGTGAACAGCCCGCCGAACTCCCGTACCATTCCTGTGTTCAACGAACACACAAACGGCCCGTGTTCAAGTTCAACTTACGTTCATCTCAAACATGCAGCCAATCATGAATACTGACCCAGAACAAGCACACAGATCAGGAAGGCCATGTGGCATCAAAACCCCCCCATACTTTTCCAAACTTAAAGGGGTCTATGTATTAAAAAATTGCTGAAGGAATGTTTTGCACAAAATGGGTGATTTTTGAATTCCTCATATTTTTCCAATATTTCTTAATATTGTGGACCACTAAAGGTTTTCCTATCATGTGCCTGTTACAGGTAGTGAATAAGCTATGAAGGAATAGAAATAAGACAGGTTAAACAATTTCTATTGATGCTAAACACACACACAATTGCTGCAATATGTTCTATCCTCTAATGGAGCTATTTAGACTACATAAGTAACTCTGTCTTCAATTATAGAATACTAGTAAGAATCTTCAGACAAGCTTTTGCCATCACTTGCTGTAAAATCTGTGCAAATAATTGTAGCAAACTTGCGCTCAGAGATGGACGCAGTGCAACCATTTTGTTAGGCACATCCATTTGGATAAGAGCATACATTTCTCCCTCAATCCTTTATTCTCCTTCCCCCTTCCTTCCTGAGAGGCACAGTGACAGATGTGTTTGTGTTAAAAGTTGCTGGCAGGCTAGAGCAGCAGGGGGCCCAGAGCTAAAAAGGCCCCCCAGAGATACAGAGCCTGGCTGTCCAAGAACGTGTGTAAACTCTCACCTCGTAACCGAGATAAGGTAGCTTTCCCCAGGAATGGAAAGAGATTGTAACCTCATAAAACCTAGCAGCGTAAGAATTAAATGAACATTCCTCAAGTCAGTTTGTCCCCTATGTTTCATATCATGGATTATGACAGATGTTGGTTCTAATTCAGAGTTCACCCGACGATCCCTCCCTAAACAGAGTATTGGTCAGTTACTCAGAGCCACCATCCCCGGCTGGGGGACTTTAAAAAACAGGCTAGCAGGCCTAAAGAGTTAGTTGAAGACATCTCCTATCTTTTCCATCGTAACATTGGGAGATCAAAGCACCATTCTGCTCTAAAAACTTGGATCTGCTTACATCAAAGGCTTACTGGCAAGTAACTTAACCCTTTAACTTCTCTCTGTTATCTCTTTGCTGGGCTATGCTGTTTCCTGTATATGTATATATATATATATATATATATATATATCTTAGTTACATTTTCTTCTGTAAATATTTTATTGCACCTGTTTGACTCTTTTAGTAATAAATCTTTCATTCTGAAAGTGTTAAACTGTTTCTAAAGCGCTTAATTGCAATTTACGAATTCCTGCCTCTAAAGAGACACTACTGTGTTTGTTTAATACTCTGCCCAATCGGCCTGCGGTGACCGTATTGGATAGATGACTTTTCAACCATTATAGTGTATATCTGATAAAGAGAGTTTCCTCTTTCTCTGTACAAAAGGGGTGGTGGAAGTGTGTAAGGGTTAGTTGCGTAATTAACCCGACCCAGTAACAAGCGCATTCAGGCTGACGGCACATCGATCGGTTGACTATTAGCTGGAAAATCGTTGTGCAGGGTGCAGCTGGGTGTGGTATTGTTACGCCCATCACACAGCGGTTTTAGATCGGCCAGTCCTTCACTTACGAGTTTGGTGAGAAGGTCTGGGGTCTGACGCTGCGATCGTGACAATAATAAATGGTTATTTTATTCTGCGAAAAGCGGCAATATTTTTGTTTTCATAGACTAATTTAGTGCTCCATCTTGAAAAGTAGAGCCCATTATAGAGAACGTAGTTTTGATATGTCCATTGTCATCCTTCATTCAGTCAACTTTAACGCCACGTCGGAATAGATTTCTGTTAGCTGGATATTGTTTATTGTGAAATTTAAAGTGGAACTAAACTAAAAAATTGAAGATTTGCTATGTTTTTAGTTTTTTTGTTTTTTTTTTATTGTGCTTAAGCAGTACCCTGAAAATGTACCTTTTTGTCTTGAATTCCTCCTGGTGTTTAGGTGTTCATATGTGAGACTGTGGATTAACCACTTGCCGAACGCAGATAGCTGAATGACGGCTTCACTGCGTCTGGCCAGTTCTGGGAGGGCATCATATGACGTCCTCCCAGAACGCGCCCTCCCTCACGCCCCCAGGGGCTCACACCCAGCAAGCTCCGTGATTGCTGTGTCCTATGGACACAGCTGATCACGTGATGTGGTAAAAGGCTAATCATAGCGGCCTTTTACCACGTGATCAGCCATGTCCAATGACACAGCAGATCACCGATAAATGCAGTTGCCGGTCATCGGCTACACTTTACACTGTCATAGCGTGAGGAAAGTACTGCCGAGAACCGGCAATTGTCAGAGGAGGGATCGGCAATCCCACATAAGCATATCCTTTTCTAACTATTACACTAATGTAAACATTCTCCAATTCAACCTTTAGCTCGCACTATCATATCATACATTAAATATGTCAAAAGGTCAAGCTATTGTTGGCCATTGATTAACTGGCTTGTTGATTTCAGTTACATAATTAATGTAGAACAATAGGAGCATTTAACCTGTTGGCACTGATTGTTCGCAAATATGCAGTATCTCGGCGGCTGGGCCATGATGCCGACAGGCCGCACATTTGCAAACTTAAAAAAAACCCACACGTGTCGAGAGTGCGCTCCCGGCACATTTACCGATGCCTCATGAAAAGGTAGGCTGTAAGTAGCGATGGGGACCTTTCTGATCATCTGACCGCTGTGACAGCCGATCACAGTGGTCACATGACCCTAAACCCCACCGCCACCTCCCGGTGTCACAAACCTCTTAAAGGGCCTGGAGGCTCCAAGGAGATAATTGCCAACTCACTTTAGCCCAGTGTTTCTCAATTCCAGTCCTCATGGACCCCCAACAGGTCATGTTTTCAGGATTTCCATTATTTTGCACAGGTGATTTGATCAGTTTCACTGCCTTAGTAATTACCACAGCTGTTTCATCTGAGGGAAATCCTGAAAACATGACCTGTTGGGGGTCCATGAGGACTGGAGTTGAGAAACACTGCTTTAGCCCAACATATAGCAATAGTATGTTCCCATTGTTTTAGAGGACAGCTTGAGCAAACATCACCAAGGCATTTGTTTGAGAAGTATCCATTTAAACAGTCAAAGAAACTTGATGTCTGTTTATAAGACAAACGAACAAACAGATTTTTCCATGTACGTCCGAGAAAAAAAATCATAAAACAGACATATATATTTATATCAAACACAGCACAACCTGCTGGGTTCTCCTGGTTCCGTCTCCTTCAGGCAAGCTTCTATATAGGCACTTATTAGAGGGAGTCAGCCTGATACCCAGAATTGTGCCTGATCAGATCAGCAAGAGATTTGCGGCTAATATCTGTGCCACGTTGTAGTTTATTCAGCTCAGCACTCAGCATTCCTGCAACAAATCACAATTTTCTAGTTTCTTTCTTTGTTGTTGAACATATCAGGTTCCAAAAACTGTCAGAAAAACAATAGTTTATCTGGATCAGGGTCTCTTCTGCAGTAAGATCCTGCCTGCCAGCAACGTTCTTTAACTAGGGATTTAAGTTATAGTAAACCATTGAAGTACATTGTGCCAGAATCTATACTGCAATATTTCCAACCATAAGAAGTTTTACTTATTTTTACATAGAAGGATTGCTCTGTTTCCACTGAGGCTGCTTTATAATTATTTAAATGTTCTCACAGCCTTGATGTGGGGTAGCAGAAGGGATTCTTTGAAAGATTGACATAATTTATTATATGACATTAAAAAAAATCTAAAATGTGCACTCTCAGGCAACTTCAATTCCCTATTCTTGTAATTATTTGAAGCCTCTCCACTAGAAGCTATCACTGCTCTTCTCTTCTAATAACATATGTTCATTTAGTCAGGATGGTCATACTGGTGTTAGTCTAGTTGAACATCAGTGATGGGCTCAACAGAGTTGAAACAAGACCTGTGATGGTTTGTAGGCTAAGACTTTATGGCCTGGGCTGTTGGAGCCCTCATGTCTCTTGGAGAGGTTACTGACTCAGGAGCCCAATTGTATCTACAACCTCTGCAATCCTTGCCCTTTGCTACTATCATTTCTACAGATTTTATTTTACATTCATTATGCTTAAGCCCAATTCTGGTAGAGTTGCAAATGATCCCTGGCAGTGGGGCTGTGCCCACACTACGAGGGTTAATTGCTTACTTTAAATGGTACAAAGGAGAAACGCTTTTAATGACTTGATCCTGAATGCTCCTCCATGCTCTGGTGGGGGACTGTTCCTCATGAACATCGCATCCAATGTAGGACTATGAACCACCGAAAAAAATCATATTTAGGTTTCCTGAGCTTAGGCTTTATAGGAGTGCTATCATTTAAAGTGTAAGTTCACCTTTTCAGAAGGAATGAAAAAGGTGAACACCGCACACAATCCCCCTGGTCTCCAGTACTTACCTCAATGGGTGATGAACTATCAGTGCCCACACAGCCAAATGTAGCAGTCTGGAAATAGAAACATAGAAAAGTGACAGCAGAGAAAGACCGAGTGGTCCATCGAGTCTGCCCTTGTGTGTGTTTGTGTGTGTGTGTGCTGGTGCAATGGGTCCTGGGTTCCTCCTGGTGTACGACAATGCCCGGCCTCATGTGGCAAGAGTATGCAGGCAGTTCCTGAAGGA
This sequence comes from Staurois parvus, assembly GCF_062004578.1. NCBI lineage: Eukaryota > Metazoa > Chordata > Amphibia > Anura > Ranidae > Staurois > Staurois parvus. Next base: position 7,780,144 of record NW_028317823.1, read on the forward strand.
TGAAGGAATGAATACCACCGAATGGCCCCCAGGCTCGCCTGACCTAAATCCAATAGAACACCTCTGCAATATTATGTTTTGGGTTATCCGACGCCGCCAGGTTGCACCTAAGACTGTCCAGGAGCTCAGTGATTTACACCACTGCATCCGACGCTTTGCATTGCACTTGGTGATGTAAGGCTTGGATGCAGCTGCTCGGCCATGAAAACCTATTCCATGAAGGTCTCTACACACTGTTGTGCTCATCTGAAGGCCACATGAAGTTTGGAGGTCTTTAGCTATTGACTCTGCAGACAGTTGGCGACTTCTGCGCACTGTGCACTTCAGCATGCGCTGACTCTGCTCTGTCATTTTACGTGGCCTACCACTTGGTGGCTGAGTTGCTGTTGTTCCCTGTTGCTTCCACTTTGTTATAATACCACTAACAGTTGACCGTGGAATATTTAGTAGCAAGGAAATTTCAATATATGGACTTATTGCACAGGTGGCAACCTATCACAGTACCACACTTGAATACACTGAGCTACTGAGAGCGACCCATTCTTTCACAAATGTTTGTAGAAGCAGTCTGCATGCCTAGATGCTTGATTTTATACACCTGTGGCCATGGAAGTGATTGGAACACCTGAATCCAATTATTTGGAGGGCTGGCCCAATACATTTGGCAATATAGTGTGTATGTATGTATGTGTATGTATATATATATATATATATATATATATATATATATATATATATATCTCATATATATATATATCATATATATATATATATATATATATATATATTTATTTATTTATTAGTGATTATTTCTTTTTTATATATATTCATTTTTTTTCTTTTGTTTTTTTTCTTTTTGCACTTGTTACATTTTTTTTGTTGTTGTGGGGGGCAGCACTGGAGACTCAAGTACGGTAGTTAAAACAGTAAAACAAACCATGGAATGAAATTACACAGTCCCTCCCCCATCTCAAAACTCTACATTTAAATGAAAAACAAAAAAAAAAAAACAACTGTGGGAGAAAACGTTAGTTATTATACAGAACCTGTGTCATATTTTTATTCCGGTTTCCCCCCTCAGCAGGTCACATGGTACTGGCAACAGGGCCAGTACACAGATCTGTCATTGGCCGTGTCCGAGGTACACGGATGGTGACAGATCTCGCCACAGCACGCCATCCCTCCCAGAGGGATGAAGTGTTTGCCTGGCCACCTTTTGGCCATAAGCTGGGTGGCAACTGGTTAAATAGCAAAAAAACTGGCAATAACTGGTTGTTAAGGAGCAGGGCCGTATCATCCTTAACAACCGATGATCCATTCAGCTGTCAGCAGGGTTCCCCTTCTGATAGCTTAATTTTAAAGTAAACTCACTTTGTATATTATTACCTACAGGTAAGCTTCTAATAAAGCTTACCTGTAGGTAAAATGATAATCTCCTAAACATGCACCGTTTAGGAGATATTCAAGCTTTTTTTTCAGCCAGGGCATTCTCTTGGAAGGAACGGCATACCCGTGCCATTCCTTCAGAGTGGCGTGTCCCGATAATTCCGTGTGCATGCATGCACCACTGGAGGGCTTCATTCTAAGGTAAGTTTTACATAATGTGTTACTGTGTGATGCATACTGACACATTATGTCTCTACCTTGCAGGGGATTTTTGTTTTTCAAACTGACGTGGTTTACTAAAAGTTGGAGCTGTTAAAAAAAAAAAAGCAGCTTGATAATGTTTATCAACAACATTGCTCAGACTAAAACGAAAGGGAAAAAAAAGAAACATTTAGTATCTTTCTGTTTATTCATCTAAAGATCAAAGGGATGAACTTCCATCTGCAGATGAAGTCAGTTAAAAGCAACCTGTCAAGTAAAAAAGTTTTTTTTTCAATTAAATGTTTGCTTAGCCCCTTACTAATCCTTAATTTACTCTAATCAGCCCTAATTAACTCTTTAGTCTCCCTCTCCATTTTATTATTATTTTCCTGCTGTGTTTTTTTGTTCATTTCTATTTTATAAACTATTAATAATTAAACTTTTTTTTTGGTTGTTGTTTGCTTTTTTTGTTCATTTGTTTACACCTTTAACATATATTTGCATGTTTTACATTGAAAAAAGCACAAAATGTAAAAAAAACAACATTTATTTCATTTGTAAAGAACTTTTCTTCGCTCTGTACCAGAATCACAATTTTAGTGTAATTTTAAAAAGGACAAATTACATAATAAAATATGCACTTTTTAGGTGCAGTAAGACTATTTAATTTTAAACTAATGATGCTTAAAAAAGGAAAAAGTTAATTTTTTTTTTTAGTTTTCCTACGCTCTCGAAGGCAATGCTTTTCAGCCTTTTTTCAGTTTAGGCACCCTTTAAAATTATGAACAGTCTCAAGGCACCCTATTCTAAAATATAAAAAACTATTTTAATAGTTTTACATATTGCAGCAACATCCACACACATAAGACATACAGCGTTAGAGGTGATTTATTCTTCAAAAGTCAAAATAACAACAGATTCCATATTACACACTGGTGCTGATTAGTATTCTTCTCCTCAGTTTCTCTCCCTCACGCAGCTAATGTAACCCCAGTGCTGGTAGATAGGGGCAGGGAAGGATGCTGTGCAGGAGCCCCAATGTCCTCCTTATCAACCAATGACATACTTGGTTGTTGGCGGCTAGAAGGGTGTGATGATGCACAATGAAAACCTATGGCTTTGAGTAACCACTTGCTCTCCAGCGGATTTACCTCCCTTCCTGACCAGCCTATTTTTTGTGATACAGTGCTGTGTTACTTTAACTGACAATTGCATAGTCATGCAACGCTGCACCAAAATTACATTTATGTCTTTTTTTCCCCACAAATAGAGTTTTCTTTCGGTGGTATTTGATCTATGTTGTTTATACACAGGTCTCTCCCACATCGGAGATACTCGTGATCACCCCGTGTCTTGGCGAGTAATCACCAGCTGGGACCCGGTGATTGACAGCTGAGGCCGCAAAAGGAGGTGCGGGTTGGGCACGCCCGACACGGGTAGGGCGCACGCCCCCTACCCAGAACTGCAAAATCACGTACATATATGTGATTTTGCACACTGTAGCAGTATTTCATCTATAGGACTGCACAGAATCGGGTAACTAAAAGGCATACTTGATCCACCAGCTTGCTTGAATACAATTTCTGAGCAATTTTTAGGCATTTTGCTAAGGCACCCCTGAAGAGACCTAAAGGCACCCTAGGGCAGCAGGGCACCCTGTTTGAAAAAGGCTTGTGAAAAAAAAATAGTTGCAAGACAATTTCAAAGTCATCGCCAAGTAAACAGGTCCATAGCAGAAATGTAAAAATTGCTCTAGTCCATAAGGGGTGAACAGGTGTGAGAGCTGAAGTGGTTAAGGAGCGGGCTGGTGCGCCTTTAACAACTGATTACTCATTCAGCTGTCAACAGGGTAAACAAAACAGTTGGTGGTAGGTATCAGTAATTGGTATCGGCGGTAAAAAAAAAAGAAGAATCGGTATTCGTACATGCTTTTTAAAAAAATGGTATTGGTGCTTCCCTACTGTAGAGCATCTAACAAAAACTGAAATATTTATTTTGGTGGACAAGCCCTTTAATAAGTGAGTGTGCAGACTGAATGCAGAGGCACTGTGCTTTAGGCTAGGTTCACACTTCTCAATTTCTCTTGATGAAGCCATGTGACCCGGTGACGTAACGCGTAGGGGAAGGGCTCTGATGACCCTTAAAGCAATATACAGCAAGTACTGAGCAACATTGAAAAACTATACTGTGGATTTAATTCCAACATTTTAATGCATTTTTAACTTGTTACACATGTGAGTGCACCACTTTATTTAATACATTAATTTTAAAGAGGATAAGGCACTATATTCTTTTATTAAATTTCATGGCCATTACACCTATGGAGAGAAATCCCTAAGGAAACAAGGAGACCCCCTAGTGGGAAATAGGATATTTCCATCCATCCATTTGGCTACAGGAAAATCCATAAGGAAGCAAGGGGACCCCCTGCTGGGAAGAGGGAACACTTTGTTCATCCATCCATTCCAAGGAAAGAGGAATAATCCTACCCATATACTATTAAGTCTAATTAAAGGGTGTAACGGAAGCGTAGGCAGGACAGAGCACACGGAGAAGATGGGGAACACACAAAACTTTATTGAAGCAACAAAATTACAGAAACTCAATGGGGAAATGGCAGGGAGGGTGATGTGTGCACAAACTAGGGACGATTCCAGGCACGGGGGTCTTCAGCGACAGGCAGGCAATCTCCCCCCTAGGCTTGGGGCCTCAGTCGAGCTCCCTCCGTGACTGGACAGTGGATTGGAGACTTGGGCAACAGGTGGGCAACCTACCCCTGAGCAGGGGTCTCGGGCAACAGGCAGGCAATCTCCCACCTAGGCTTGGGGCCTCAGCCGAGCTCCCTCCGTGACTGGACAGCGGATTGGAGACTCAGGCAACAGACGGAAACCTACCACTGGGCAGGGACCTTGGGCAACAGGCGGCAATCTACCCCTGGGCAGGGGTCTCGAGCAACAGGCGGCAATCTACCACTGGGCAGGGGCCTCGGGCAACAGGCGGCAATCTACCACTGGGCAGGGACCTCGGGCAATAGGCGGCAACCTACCACTGGGCAGGGACCTCAGGCAACTGGTGGCAATCTACCCCTGGGCAGGGGTCTCGGGCAACAGGCGACAACCTACCACTGGGCAGGGGCCTCGGGGACTCAACGGGACTCTAGCTGTGGAGTCTGGCCTCAGCAAAGCTCCCACCCAGCTTTCTAGGGACATTGGGTTCACGGGGACTCAACGGGTAGCGATGGCTCAAGCACTCAGGGGCACCACAGGTAGCTATACTCTGGGCACGCTATGGGGCGGTTCAAGTAAGGGTAGTCTAGGCGTGTAGTAGGGCAGTGCATAATCCAGGTGGTCTGTGCGCACAACAGGGACAGTTCAGGACACAGGTGGTCAATGCATACAGCAGGCACAGTTCAGGACACAGGTGGTCAGTGCGCACAACAGGGACAGTTCAGAACACGGGTGGTCGGTGCACACAGCAGGGACAGTTCAGGACACAGGTGGTCAGTGCGCACAACAGGGACAGTTCAGGACACAGGTGGTCAGTGCGCACAACAGGGACAGTTCAGGACACTCACGGTAAGCAGCTTGCAGACCCTCAGCGGCAGGCGGCTCCAGACAGGGACGACCAGCGGTCGGTGTTCCACGGACAACCAGCAATCAGCAGACAGCAGCAGCTCCCCGGGCACTCAGCAGCAGACAGCCTCCAGGGACACGCAGCCACGGATAGTATGCAGGGTCCCTCAGCATCAGCCAGGGTGCAAGGGTGCTCAGTAGACAGGCTTACAGACTTGCAGGGTCTGGCAGGGTCTGAGGTGTGGGGTCTGACCTTTAAGGAGAAGGCTCATGCAGAGATGTGGAGACTCCCAACCCTGGGGTATTGCAGAGGGCTACAGTCCTGACCTTTTGGGGGTCTGCAGAGTGCGCAGGGGGGATGGCTGGGGAGGCTCGGTCCCCCTCTCCCGAGCCTCCCATCATCTTTCTGGGAGCAAGATGATTCCAGCAGCATGAACAGGAACAGAGAGAGAAGGGCTGCTTCCTGTGCGGGTCTTATGAAAACCAAGTGGGACGCGGCTAGGTTGCCTTGGCAATGGCCAGCCCAGCATTGTCCATGGAAGCTCCCCAGACATCAGAATGTGCAAGGGGGAAGGGAGGGGTGGAGGGATATGGCAGGGGATGGGAGAGGCACTGGCAGTCCGTGACAAAGGGACACAAGCTTTTTATGACCACACTTAACGGTTTGGTCATATATATCAGGTGAGAGCACAACTATTGAAGGTGTATAATATTTTTTATGATTGGTGGACTGCATAGTTATATTTTTTTTGTATCATAGAGGTATCAAAGTCACGTACTTAAAAAGGACATGTTTGCAGCACTAATATAATTACAGTGATATTGATATACAGTATATTTTTTGATGCTGGACTTTTATTCATTTAATTTTTACTTTTTATTAATTCACAATTTTATTATTGCAATGGGTAGTGGAGCCCGACGTTTTTTTGACTGTAGTCTCTATAACACAATGGTATGAGTATGTGTAGAGTGTAAGCGAACCACATTTCTTTTAATTTAATTTAATTTTATTTTCATCATTAAATTGGGTTCACATTAATTTTAGTAATATTTAAAATATTTAATTATTTAAATATTCACTAGCACTTTGTATACACCATAGTAGCTCACAAGACCCCATACTCTAGGTTCACACTGCTGCAATATGATTTGATCCATGCAATTTTGATGCAACTTAAGGTCTGCATACTCTGTGGAGCCAAAGTCACACTGGAATCCCACCAAAGTACTACATGAACCTTTTCCAAAATTGTACCGTGCTAAGTCACATTGATGTGAATGTACACCACTGAAGACACTATGATTACCCTTGTTGTGTGATTCTGCGCAACTCAAGATATTGCTAATATTCCCATCGCATACATTCCTGGGTCAGGCTCAGGAGTAGCAGGTGTTGTAACAACATCGAGCAGGAAACTGGATCCATCACAGATCAATGTACATATTTGCCAGCACACCATGGATCATCAAAGTCATCCAAAGCAGCAATGAGAAAAGTGCAATGTTTCAGAGCCATGCAGGTTCCAAAACATAGCACTCGTCTCCATGTAATATGATCTTTCTTCAATAGAAAAAGTTTCTTCAGATGTCTTTGTTGGTCCATGGTGTGCTGGCAAATATGTACATTGATCTACATCACTCAAGTCATGTGAACCAGACCAAAAAGTAAAATATTTAAAATACTCCCAGCATACAGCTTGAATAGACACATGATGTTTAGTGCAGAAGCTCTTCTATCTAAACCAAGCTTTTTTACCCCAAAGGAACCCTTTTAATAATTTTCATGTCTCAGGGAACCCATGTTAAAGTGGAGCTCCACCCAAAAGGGGGCAATCCACTTTAAGCTTTTATCCCCTGCTCCCCATTAAGGATTGGCACCTTTGGGGAGCGGGTACCCACATTTGACAGGTAACCACTCCCACTTCCTGTGCGATCACCTAGGCGATTGGAATCGGAAGTTGTCCTCCTCCCCTCCTTCCCCGTAGTCTTCTGGGACATGTGACAGGTCCCAAAAGACTACTGGGCCATTCACAAAGCACATTGTTTCTCGCGCATGCGCAGTGGACACCGGGCTATGAAGCTGCAAGTTGTCACAGCCGGGTGCCCACACTGTATATACCGGCGCCAGCGAGAGAAGACGGCCGGTGAAACAAGGGACAGGTGGCTTTACTTTAAAAGTCAGCAGCTACAGTTTTTGTAGCTGCTGACTTTTACTTAATTTTTTTTTAGTTGGACCTCAACTTTAAGGTTGGTCCATCATGGGTCATAATGAAAACGCCCCTTACATTGGTGTTCAGTGGGAGGAAGAACCCACTGTTACAGTTGTGGTTAGAATGCCACCCTTACAATTAAAAAAAATCCTTGGTGTCATTCTACTGGCTCTGCCAAGTGGTGTTGGCCCTGGAACCATGTAGGCACCTATAGATGGGAGGTCACTTAACCATAGCTCAAGGAACCCCTACAACCTCTGGAGCCCTTCAGTTCCATGGAACCCTGGTTAAGAATGGCTGATCTAAACTGAGAATAACTTCTAATAAATTTTATAAGAGGTCATCAGCAATCAGGGATATTTGACAAGTGACATTTCCATTTTATTACAACTTTTCTTCTTGATATTGAGTATAGTTTTTCTGGTTAAAATATGTTATCAAAGTCAAATAAAAAATGGGAGAGAAGGAATACCAATAAATAACATACATTTGTTTTCAGTTATAGACCTTTGTATCTTCATAATTTATTTTTTTCACATGAACACTGCCTTTTAGATGGAAACTGCTAACCCTCTGACCTACATTTCATCAAGAGCAAGCCACACTGGTGTCTTATAATCAATGTCCTATTGTGCAGCAGGATACCATTTAGTAAACCTGTAATTGTTTACCATCTACTGACATTTTTTCGTTTCATTGAAATCTGAGTTTCCGATTAGCAGCGGGTATATAAAGCGAAAAATAAAGGTTTTAATGTCAACATGCCGGAATGGATGCTGTTACACAGATTGAAGTATCTCGCTCAACTTGCAGCCATCTGATAATGCCCGTGCAGAGGGAAGGCTGAGAATGCAATTGAAGGTTGTCTCTGGATTGAAATTCACCTATATACTGTATATAAACACACAAATGATCATTCCCGCCATTCAAGACAATAAAGAAGGTAACCAGAGGAAATGATTAACTGATTCACATCCCATATCCTTTCATTTCCTTACACTGAAAGGGTAAAATAAACAGAAGGGATTATGTGGTTTGCATATATACAAATAGATATTATTTAAAGGGTGCGAAGTATTTTTATTTTATTCTCCTTATATTAACCCCTTGACGCCGAGTGCACACAAATATGTAGCCTCTTGGCGTCTAGGCCTTGACGCTGAGCGGCCATATATTTGCGTGCCATTAGAAAATGCATATGTGCTGAGAGCGCGCTTTGACTCATGGAAAGGTCCCGATCTCCCCTTTCGATCGGGACCTTTTCCTGATCATGTGACTGCCGTGACGGTGAATCACGGCGGTCAGATGACCCTAAAACCTTACTCGCCTCCCAGCTCCTGAAGCTCTTCAAGGGCCGGGAGGCACCAGTGCTAAGAGGTTAAAATAGAACTCCTAAAGTGGAATTAAACTCTCTAAGGCTAGGTTTACACCTACGTTTGAGCCGTCTCTGCATTGTGTTTCTTGACGTGTTTTTGTTGCATTTTTTATGCGTTTTGCGGGGGGTTTTTTTTTCTTGTTGCTCTGCAGATTTAAAACACATAAAAATGTAGGCAAAAAAAGCAGCAAAAACGCAATACATGCTTTTTGGCAACGTTTCAGTTGAAGTCTATAGAACCAAAAACGCAACGTGTTAAAAAAAAGGCCCTGACCCTTTCCAAAAAACGCAATGGGTGAAAACGCACAGGTGTGAACCTGTCCCATAGGAAATCATGTCAAATGGACTGTACTGCGTTTCTGCAAAACGCTGCAGAAAATGCTTAGGTGTGAACCTAGGGTTATTCAACATTAATCTTTATGCTCCTACTACTAGTAAATAGACAGGAAGGGATATTTTAGGAAGGTATATGCAGGCCATACAGGGTTCCAATTCCGAACGATTTTTCATCTGAAAATTGGACACGTCGTTCACTCAGTAATCTGATGGTGCCATCATTGATTTCGAAAATCGGCCGACAAAGTCATAAAGTTCACCCCATATAACATGCAAAACTTCTGTTTCTTCCATGTGACAGCTCATGCACATATTCTTTTCGGAAAAAACGATTGTATGATTTGACCATCATTGAGTCGAAAATCGGTCATTTTTCATGAATTTTCCAACATACCCGATCACAGAAAAGGGGAGGAACCACAAAAATCAGCCGGTGCCATTGACCCACTAATAGAGCGAAAATAGGCCGATTATTCTTAGGTCCAATTTTTGGATGAAAAATCGGTCGATTTTCGACCCATGTATGGCCGGCCATAGTATATTTACTTGTTTTTAACGTTTTTGTTTTTACATTTCTTCAGTTGCTTCCTGGTTTCTGGCCTAGGCCAAAATGATGTCATGCATCCCAAGAGTCTTCATGGGCTTTTTTTTTTGTCTTTCATCTGAAGGAGGGGTTTTCTCAGCTAAGCACATCCTCCAGGAAGTAAATGCTACACGAATCATCTGCCCTTACTCAAGATGGCCATCACTAGAAATGCTAGGGTGGGGGGGTGCTTTCAAAGAGACTTCTCTATAAAATTAAACATGGAGACCTGGATGGATGGGTTTACTTGCTTTTAATAGTAAAAATGAATGAAATAGCGTTTTAGGTTTGTAATGCTCAGATACAGTTAAGTTCCACTTTAAATGTTTGTTTTAGGATAATTCAATTCACAATTTACGTGATTCATAACATCAATATTATATACAGGACATCACCAAAGAAAAAATCTGCACCTGCAAATATTCATCCAGTGTGTTTCTTGGAACGAAGTCTACTGAACGGAGGATGCATATGTAGTTCAACTGATGGAACACTTCTCTTTTATGGATCATATTAGTTTTGTATTTGTTGAAAAACACCTATCAGTGTTATCAGAATAAGCCCAGAGAGACCTGTGGAAGGAGTTCAACCAGAGTACTGAGAATTGGGAGGAATCCACACACATTGATGCTTAAAGTGTTACTAAACCCACAACAGTAAAATCAGTCTGTATATGCAGTAAAGCATGCTTGTTATACTCACTGTGGAACTTAAGGGGTTAATCCTCTGCATTGTGTAAAGAGGATGTTTGATCCTGACTTCTCTGCCCCTCCTCTTGTTCCAATGTTCATGTCTTATCTCCTGATAAGACAGAGTGAACCAGTAGCCATTCTGAACATGCTCAGTTTAGTGTGTATTGCTGGAGAGGTTTTTTTTTTCTTGGGAGAGTGCATGTGATCAGCACAGGGCCAATCAGCACTGTCCAGACAGAGGTCAGGGGTTTTGCATCCCCCTAGAGCAGAAAGAAAATTCCTCCTACAAGGTTGTTTGATCCTGTCTTCTCTGATCCTCCACTTCTACTCTTCCCAATCCATCTGCTGATAGAACAGGAGCTTGGGGACAAGCTACACATGCTCAGTCTGATGTGTATTGCTAGAGTTTTTTTTGGGGGGGTGCATGTGATCAACACAGGGCCAATCAGCGCTGTCCAGACAGAGGTCAGGGGTTTTGCATCCTCCTAGAGCAGAAAGAAAACTCCATCTACAAGGTTGTTTGATCCTGTCTTCTCTGATCCTTCCTTTCTACTGTCCCCAATCCATCTGCTGATAGAACATGAGCTTGGGGACAAGCTACACATGCTCAGTCTGGTGTGTATTGCTAGAGTTTTTTTTGTTGGGGGGGTTGTGCATGTGATCAGAACAGGGCCAATCAGCACTGTTCAGACAGAGGATCAGGGTTTATGCAGCCTCATAGGACAATCAGGGAAGAATGAAAACTCCTCCTACAAGCTTTAACCAGTGCTCTGCTGGACACTGATAGAAATCACAAGAGTGCTCTAACTGATGATGAGAAAATGTATTCAGCAGTTTGTATTTACGAAACAAATTGCATTTCCATGTTCTGTGTACTGTAGGAGATCAGATATAGTGAATGCAGAATCCTGGGTTTAGTAACACTTTAAACATTAATTTATATTGTGGAAATCGAATGATCACAGAAATAGGTTAACGTACAAAAATGCCACCTGATATGTTGCGGGTTGCACACTTTTTCAATGAGAAAGTTAATGCTCATTAACAAGGAACTCTTTCAACAACAAAATAATATGAACTTACAGAACACAGAATGCCTGAGGAACACTTCCCTTGCAGGAGGCATCCATATAATGGAGTCACCCTGAGATCCCCAAAGACCTTTCAGTTTGTCCGGCTGATGGACGGTTCAAGAAACTGGCAGAAGTTCCCCTGTAGGGGAAGCCTACTCTTTTCCCTCCTCCTTAACACTGCTCCTGCTTTCTTCATAACAATCAGGCTCTATCCCTGACCCAGGGGCGGACTGACCATTTGGAAACTCGGGCACTGCCCGAGGGCCCGGGGTCAGTAGGGGGCCCATGAGATGCCCCTGGTACCTTTTTCATAGGCTCTTTTGAGTTTGGGCAAGGACACAGGGGCCCCATGATCCCCTATTGCCCGGGGACCCCATGAGTTGTCAGTGTGCCCCTGCCCTGACCTATTCCCACACTGTGGGTGCATGGACTGAAGCTCTATTGTGTCAAGATGAACTCCTAAATATCGCAGGATTTTGACATCAAATAGGAGATGCTGACTTTCCCAAGACTGCCTCCTGGAGCCCATGTTAGGGGACTAATTAGTCCACAATGGTTTCCTGACCTAAACAAGTGGCACAGTGCCACCTTTAGGTCAGTGGGGAAACTGCAGCCCAACAACTGCCTACATACCCCCCTTTCAGGATTGAGGTGCCAGAATTGAAGCGTGAATCCAGCAACTGGGCAGATTGAAGTCTGTTGTAGCCACTGCATCTGCTGCCTCCAGACAGAGAGATATTTGTGTAATACTGATGGAATGGATCAGGTTTATTGTGGATTGAAATCTCTCAAAATGAACATTTAAGAGCTTTATTTTAGAATGAGGAGAATACAATCAAAATAAATTGCACATTTTAACATCAGTGCCCATTTGTACATATGCATATCCCTTCAGTTTATTTTCATTTTTCAACATTTCCACCATTCATTATCCATTCTCCATCTGGCTGGTTTTTGCAGATGTCTTACTTCTGCTTTTGTTAATCAGTTCTAGCTCATTTTTGGTCTGAAATGAAGACTCACTTCATTGAAAGCAGAAATCTTGGCCTTTCCCTGGATCTATATTTTTTTAAACACCATATACATCATGAGTGTTCCCTCTTCTTCCTCGGATATGGTGATTGGTTGTCATACCTCCTACCTCATGGGCATATTTAATGTTTGGGGGTTTTACGGTAAGTCATTTTCTATCAGAAAATGCTGATTGTTACATGTGAACAAAAAGTGCCAGAAATGGCCAGGACTGGAGGTGGTTAAAGCGTTACTTTGGGCTGATTAGCGGCATTCCTTTGATCTGCACAATAACCCTCCATTCATATCAAGCTCGACCTTGAAATCGTGCGACTTACAGTGAAGTCGCACAATTTCAAAGTCGGGGGACCCGCCAATTTCAGGTGCAATTTGCAAGACATCTGATACAGGTGTTTATGAAAATTGCACGAAAAGTATTGCATGTACTTCTTTAGAAATCAATGCGGCTCCTACCAAGTTGGAACCGCACCGATATGATTGCTCCAATTGCGGACAATAGGGTGTGACTTGGCATGTGATTTGTAAGTCGCAAGGGATGCAAATTGCATGCCAGGTCACATCCAGTGCGAACCAGGGCTAAAGGACCAACCTAAATAGTATCGTTATTACAAATTTAGCAATTAAGCCAGCAAACAGTGTTAAAAGCAGGGGTGGACTGACAACTCATGGGGCCCCCGGGCAATAGGGGATCATGGGGCCCCTGTGTCCTTGCCCAAACTCAAAAAAGCCTATGAAAAAGGTACCAGGGGCATTTCATGGGGCCTCCTACTGACCTCGGGCCCTCGAGCAGTGCCCGAGTTTCCAAATGGTCAGTCCACCCCTGGTTCAAAGGCTACATTTACACAGAAGTCTGTTTGAACTTTATTGACAGCTGGTCCAATGATTTTGCAGGGGCAGCTGTGGGAGGGCAGGAAGACCAGGATGTACAAGGCTTGCCCAAGGTCTAGCAACAGTGTCATGGGCATGCATGGGCCCCCTAGAAGCTTTGTGTGCCAGGTAGGGTTACTACCTCATCCCTTTAAAACTGAACATACATTAATTACACAGGTTCTGGGGCTAATGTAATGCAGATAAGGCACCAAATGAGTTTGATCACCATCTTAATCAGCTATATAACCTGTGTAATTAATGTGTTCGGTTTTAGCCCTGGTTCACACTGATGCGGTGCTGAATTCGCAGTGTTTTCTTTGCAAATTCCGCACCGCATCAGAATCGCACCCCGCTCATGTGTATGTTAAGTTAATAAAACCCCAAAATCACAGAAAGAGCCGAAGATGTCGGCTCGGTCATGTGATCAGCTGTGTCCAATCACAGCTGATCACATGTAAAAACGGAAATGCCGGTTATCGGCATTTCTCTCCTCTCAAGCTGTCACACTGACAGCTCGAGAGGAGAGGAGAGCCGGTAATCGGCATTCCGCAGAGGGGACATGTACACTGATCATCAGGGCACTGATGATCAGTGTGCCCTGATGATCAGTGTGGCCTCAGAAGTGCCACCTGTCAGTGTCCATCAGTGCCAGCAGTCAGTGCTCATCAGTGCCACGTGCAAGTGCCCATCAGTGCCACATCAATGCCACATATCAGTGCCCATCTGAGCTGCCTTTCAATGTCACCCATCAGTGCCAGTCAGTGCCACCTATCAATGCCAATCAGTGCCACCTATCAGTGCTGCCAATCAGTGCCACCTATCAGTGCTGCCAATCAGTGCCACCTATCAGTGCCAGTCAGTGTCGCCTATGAGTGCACATCAGTGCTGCCTATCAGTGCCAGTCAGTGCCACCTATCAGTGCCAGTCAGTGCCGCCTATCAGTGCCAGTCAGTGCTGCCTAACAGTGCCAGTCAGTGCCGTCTATCAGTGCCAGTCAGTGCTGCCTATCAGTGCCGCCTATCAGTGCCAGTCAGTGCCATATATCAGTGCTGCCTTTCAGTGCCCATCAGTGATGCCTGTCAATGCCCATCAGTGCAACCTACCAGTGCCTCCTCATCAGTGTCCATCAGTGCAGCCTATCAGTGCCCATCACTGCAGCCTCATTAGCGCACATCAGTGAAGGAGAAAAGTCACTTATTTACAAAATTGTATAACAAAAACTAAGAAAATTTTTCAGTGGTTTTTGGTTTGTTTAAGAAAAAATAAAAATCGCAGAGGTGATTAAATACTACCAAAAGAAAGCTCTATCTGTCACAAAAAAATGCTAAAAATAAAAAAATAAATGTTATATGGGTACAGTGTTGCATGACCGTGCACTTGTCATTCAAAGTGTGACAGCGCTGAAAGCTGGAAATTGGTCTGGGCAGGAAGGGGGTATAAGTGCCCTTTAGGCAAGTGGTTAATTAAAGTGACAGCCGATCCAGCTGATTTTAATGGGGTAGTGTGGCTGTGGCTGTGGCAGGGCAGGAAGACCAGAATGTACAAGGTACACCCAAGGTCTAGCAACTTTGTCATAGGCAGGCATGAATTCCCTGGGAGCCTTAGATGTAGGTAGCTGCCTTAATCCCTCCAGCCAGGATCTACCATTACAAAGAGTGACTACAACAGCTGCAGGTTTTGGACTAAAATCAATGATTCAACACAAAAATGTTGCACACAATTGAGGGTAACAAATTTTACATTGTGAAGAATGGGTAGTCCTAATGGGTTCATGACAGCAAATGTGGCTCAATATTATAACTGTGAACAGGGCTTTTTTTTTCAGCAGGAACTCGGGGAACACAGTTCTGGCACCTCCAGGACTGAATGTATGTAATTGCAAGGGGTGCTGGGGTGTTACATATAGTTAGCCTGGCTGAAAAAAGACAAAAGTCCATCCAGTTCAACCATTAAAAAAAAAATTATAATCCTACACCCACAGTTGATCCAGAGGAAGGCAAAAAAAACCCCAGCAAAGCATGATCCAATTTGCTCCTGCAGGGGAAAAAAATCCTTCCTGATCCCCCGAGAGGCAATTGGATATTTCCCGGATCAACTTTACCTATAAATGTTAGTATCCAGTTATATTCTGTGTATCCAAGAAAGAATCCAGGACTTTTTTTTAAAGCAATCCACTGAGCTGGCCAGAACCAACTCTTGAGGGAGTCTATTCCACATTTTCACAGCTCTCACTGTGAAGAAACCTTTCCATGTTTGGAGATTAAATTTCTTTTTCTCCAGAAGTAAAGAGTGCCCCCTTGTCCTCTGTGATGATCTCAGGGTGAATAACTCTACACTGAGTTCACTATATGAACCACTGATGTATTTATACATGTTGATCATATCCCCCCTTATGTATTATACATGGACATCATATCCTCCTTATGCATTATACATGGAGATCATATCCCCCCTTAATCTCCTCTTCTCAAGAGAGAATACATTCAGTTCCTCTAATCTTTCCTCATAGCTGAGCTCCTCCATGCCTCTTATCAGTTTGGTTGCCCTTCTCTGTACTTTCTCCAGTTCCCCAATGTTCTTTTTGTGAATTGGTGCCCAAAACTGAACTGCATATTCTAGATGAGGTCTTACTAATGATTTGTACCGGGGTAATATGATATCTCTCTCTCTGGAGTCTATACCTCTTTTAATACAAGAGAGGATTTTGCTCGCTTTAGAAACCGCAGCTTGGCATTGCATGCCATTATTAAGCTTGTGATCTACCAGAACCCCCAGATCCTTCTCCACCATTGTTTCCCCCAGTTGTACCCCCCCAGTATGTATGATGAATGCATATTCTTGGCCCCCAAGTGCAGAACCTTACATTTATCAACATTAAACCTCATTTGCCACATAGTTGCCCAAATAAACAGTGCATTGAGGTTGGCTTGTAAGTTGGAGACATCCTGTAAGGACGTTATTCCACTGCACAGCTTGGTGTCATCTGCAAAGACTGAAATAGGATTTATAATCCTAGACCCTATATCGTTTATAAATATATTGATAAGTAAGGGTCCCAACACTGAACCTTGGGGTACACCACTGACAACCCAAGACCATTCAGAGTATGAATCATTAACCACTACTCTTTGTGTGTGCTAGAGGATCTATTGTTTCTGGCTGCTGGGAGATTTATTGTCACTGAATGAGATCTACAGTATTTTGTGTGGTGCTCTATTGTTGCTGTGGAGGTCTATTGTTGCTGGTGTGGGATCTATTGATGGGGGTCAATTGTTACTGTAAGGGATATACTGTTGAGGGAGTCCATATAAAACAATTATGGTGCTACAAACCCTAGACTGTATTAGCTATGGGATGAAGAAGCAAATAAGCAGTCTATGCCAGGACAACATTGTACATACCGTAGAAAACCATAGTAAGAGTCCAGCACAGACACAGTATGAAATAAAATTATTATTCTTTATTCTTGTTCCATCGAGACATAAAAAGAATCCATCCAATAAAATGGCTGACATGTTTTAGTCCCACACATATTGGACCTTAGGCATAATCATTTAAATGGATGGATTCTTTTCCTTTCTCGATGTATCAAGAATAAAGAATACTAATTTTATTTCATACCTTGTCGGTGCTGGACTCTTACTTATGATACTGTTGAGGGTGGGGTCTATTGTCTATTGGGGCTGGCTGCTGGAGAGTATATTGATGGTGGCTGCTGGGAGATCTGTTGTAGCTGCTGGAGCTCTATTGCTGCTGGGGTGGTGAAAGGGATAAGATCATTGTTGCTGAGGTCTGCACTTCTTTCTTTTGTGTCTTGTATGGTTTTTTTTTAAATGTTCCTCTGTTATAATGCTGGACTGCCCATATAACATCTGTACAAGATGTATGCAGTAATTAATCACGTGCCGTGCATGTATGGGCTGAAATTGAATTAACTTTTTCCTATTGGTGGAAGTAAAATCTCCACCTTGTATACGCCCTACTGTTTTATTCAGGGGCGGACTGACAACTCATGGGGCCCCCGGGCAATAGGGGATCATGGGGCCCCTGTGTCTTTGCCCAAACTCAAAAAAGCCTATGAAAAAGGTACCAGGGGCATCTCATGGGGCCCGCTACTGACCCCGGGGCCCTCGGGCAGTGCCCGAGTTTCCAAATGGTCAGTCCGCCCCTGGTTTTATTCCATACTTAAGATGCTGTTTTACAATCAATAAACAAATTCTACTTTTATGATACTGGTGTGTTTGAGTGCACTATTCCCAAAGCTATCTATGTAGGTTGGATGGAAGAAGCTGGCACAATAAAAGTCCAAGTACCTACCTAACAGGTTTGTTTTGGGGGCCCATTGTTGCTGGAGAAATCTATTGTTAGTGGGGGGTCTATTGCTGCTGGCTGAGGAGTCTATTGCTGCTGGCTGCGGGGATCTACTTTTCTTGCTTTCATTAACAAATTTCATACAAATTATTTAGCACCACAAAATGATACTTGGCTCTGTAAATGAGAGGTACTGGGAGGTGAGTAGGGGGTGAAACCAAGTGATGGTGCTTGAAGGTGGGTAGGGGGGAGGAGACAAAAAGTGACTCAGAAGGGGAAAGTTCCTGCACTTATTTTTTGAGAAAAAAAGCCCTGACTGTGAAACACTTCCAATGAGATGGGAGCTGTCTGCAAGCCGAATACAGAGGTTCAAATATAGTAGCACTCTTCAAAAATAAAGGGATCCTTTGAGTTCTGGCTTAGGATATTAAAGATCAATCTTAATGATTTTCAGATACTGTTTATTAAAAGGGAATATGAATGAAGAGTAGTTAACAAGATTTCATCTGGTCTGCGGTTCCAAAGTCCAATTCAATGTAGCATAAGACTGGTCTGGTGTATCAGAGTCATTGGCCCTCAGAATGATCCTCAGCATGTGTGTTGATTGAAAATGGAGAGCTCGAGAGCTGCAGTTGGACCACGTTTCTGTGGAACTTCTAGAGGGAGTCATGGGTGGGAAGTAGGAGTTCTGAAATGTTTGATTATACTTCATTGACCACTAATTTATTGTCACTTTTATAATTATATTGATGTTTATGAATGACGGTTAGAGTTTACGGTTAGACAACCAACACATGAATACAGATGTAGCACCCTCCTAATTAAATTGCTAGGATGTTAGGTAAATTTACTGCTCCTCTGTAATCACCGGGGCAGCTGTTGGTTTCATTTTGGCTGTTCTGGATATCATAGGCAGCAGGTTTAATTGCTCTCCCCTGCCTTCTAAACGTTCTGGAACATAGGAGCGGAGCATGAATATTTATGGTGCTGGGCAGGTGTGCCCAGAAGGTATTATTAATGGAATGTTAAAGCCTATGTAAAACGTAATGTTTAATCCCATGTCAGGATTTATGAATTGTGGGTGGATTTTGTGAAATCTGAATTTTAAAGGAGTTTTTAAGTCTAGTGACCTAGACTACCAGTGTGAATTACGCCTTAATGGCTTTCCAATGGATGTCAATTATAACCTGTGCTAGAGGTTTTATCACATGCCAGGTGCCAGCTAATGGATTTAATTACCTACGCCTGGATCATGGCTGACATAAATGCTTTAAATTGATATGTTTTACTGACTAGTTTTACAGCACCTAAGTGCTTATAACCCTAGGTGGATCACCACTA
Organism: Staurois parvus; assembly: GCF_062004578.1. NCBI lineage: Eukaryota > Metazoa > Chordata > Amphibia > Anura > Ranidae > Staurois > Staurois parvus. The sequence goes on from NW_028317823.1 coordinate 7,799,129, forward strand.
AAGGGTCTTAATGGTCATGTTTAACAAAAATCCTTTGAAGCTTAATGGAAGGTCTCTGTATTTACATTGATCTGACTGGGCTAGTTGTAAAGAATTCCAGGAGGCCTGTTAAGTGAATGAAACACACAAGATATAGTGTGATAGATATCTAGATATAGATATAGTGTAGCTATTAAACTAGATAATTGCTGTGAATGCTCAGATCAATGCTCTAAATTTTATGGGTCCCCAGACCTCATTATATTAACAACAACCAGCATCATTCAACCTACTTCTCCTTCTGAGCCTAGGCTTTTATGGGCACATACCTTATCACAACATCATTCAAATCCTACTGCACAGAGTGGCACTAACATCAGAACTTTAGCACTGCTCTCTGAAGTGGCAATGACTGCCCGCTGCTGCCCCAGGAGAAAAAAGGACGGAGAACGCCAGATGTCATGTGAATGGCTGAAAAAGCAGAGAATACATTTAAAAAAATAGGGGAGGGGGGGGTCTGGAGGGAGCTGTAACAAAAAAAATTCCATTCTGTATGGAACCACCAGTGGAAAAAAGTCAGATGGTAGAGCTGGAAGTGAAGTCCAGGGAGGCAATCTGAGGTGGAGCAGTAAGCAGCGCTGCTGACCAACGTGGAACACATGGGCAAATGTGACGTCACCAAAGAAACACAGAGGACCAGAAGGGGATAGCAGTAATCACAGGCTACACGCTCAGAGCCTCTAGATCCTTCTATAGGCCTATTCAGGGGCGTATTTACCACAAGGCAAAAGAGGCACTTGCCTAGGGTGGCATTTTTCAGGGGGGCAGCACCTCCCCCCAGAAGATGGGATGAAAGAAGGGACACGTGCTCCATGGGAACCAGGTGGGATCCAAGAGAGGCTTAATGGTGTAGGTAGAGCCTGACTCTCATTCTGGGGATGCCCAGAGATGAAGATGAGTGTCTTTCTCTCTATGGCTGGGGGGGGGTAGTGGAAGGTTCTCCCAGGTGGGGGGCAGGAGTGTTGTTGGTCAATGTCAGGCTCTCTCCACGGGAGGGGGGGTTGGTGTTGGTCCGTGTCCGTGGGGTCGAATGATTTTTGTGCTGCCTAGGGCACCACAAAACCTATATACATACCAATGGGCCTACTACTACTACTACTACTACTATTACTACTAGGACTTTTTTCCACCGGCGGTTCCCTACGGCATGGAGAAGAGAAACCCCCCTCTCCATTGATACACTTTCTATCCTGTTACTGGCAGCAAATTGCTGGTAGTAGGATCTCTAAATTGGGCAAAGGAACTGCTAACCTTGTTCTTCGCACCCTACTTGGCTGAACCACTCCTCAGCAACAGGGTCATTAGGATGTCACAGGCCTAAGGCTGCATTCACTTGAGAGTTTTGTAGCTTGAAGCTCGAAGTTCCAAAAACGCTCAAAACTAAAAAATCGATTGTTTTCTATGGTGCCTGTTAACATGATCAGGTGTGAACAGGCACCATAGAGAACAATTGATTTTTTTACGTTTGAACTTTTTTGGAGCTTCAAACTACAAAATGCTCAAGTGTGAATGCAGCCTTAGTGTTAGGGTCAGTCTGATGACTAGGATTAGTTCATGTGGGGGTACACTCCTTTTCGGTTTTAAATGCCCTGTGCGAAAACTAGCAGCTCCAGGGGCCACACTCCAAAGCCAATGTACTGAATCACCTTTGCAAGCTGGGTTATTTTAGGAAACCCTTCATACACAAATGAGTTTTAAGCCTAAATGCAGTTGCAGTATTTTTGCTAACTTTTTCTTTGGCAAATTCTACAAAAATTTAAAACTGACATCTGCTCTAGCTTGATTTCCGCTGAGCTAACCATAATCGTAATGTTCCTTCCACGCATATTAATATTAATTTCAGTAATTTACTTTAGAAATACTGCAGACTTTTATGTAGAGCCATCGCTGTGGATAAAAGTGTGTGGATTTTCTTTCGTTCCCCCACAGGATTTCATCAGGAGACAGTAATGATTTATAATTGATTCAGTTAGTAATGACACTTTCCCCCTGTAGTCTGGTAATTATGGGCTGTGTAGTGCTTTACCAGTTTAGTGTATGATTTTTGTTTTATGGTTTAAATAGTGAAAATTAGTCTTTTACGTGTGCAGGAAAAAAAAGATGTATGCAAGGTTTGACCATTTCATTTCTGGAATGCCCGCTGCGTAGCACTATGGTGGTGAGGGAGAATGTCACCAGCACACTGAGGATCACCAATACGAGTTTTAATAAACGATCACATAGTTACAGCAAGGCAACGTTTTGGAGTCTGATGAAGGGGTCCTGCGAGATTCCGAAATGTTGCCTTGCTGTAACTATTTGATCGTTTATTAAAACTTTTGGCCCTGTATTGGTGATCCTCAGTGTGCTGGTGACATTCTCCCTTGCTGATTCTGTTCAGTTCCAACCGACGGTCTCTGCAGCACCCACTTATGCACACAGCCATTTTTAACGCAGGAACGTGTGTATTTAGATTGTACACTTGCACTATGGTGGTGAGTCACACAGTCATTTGCACTCGAGCGTGTTCTGACATGTCCTGACTTGCACTCACCTGGGTCGCAGACTAGTTGACTCAATCTATACAGAGTAGAGGAAGAAATAACATGTGTGTGTTGCACTGTTAGCGGAAAATGAGTGACAGGAGGACCAGAACTTTAGCTTGACAAGTGGATTTTCCACCACGACAATGCTCCTGCACATGATGGGTTTGTGAGTTCTTGGCCCAGAAATCCATTTTGTAACATGATCAACCACCTTATTCCCCTGACTTCATACCCTGTGACTTTTGGCTATTAGCAAAATTTAAAAATGCCTTAAAAGGACACAAAATTTATGACATTCTGGACATCCAGCACACCCTGACAAAGATTATGAGCAGTATTCTGGAACATGAATTCCAGGAATATTTCTAGCAGTGACACAGTCATCTAGAAAATGTGTCTCTTCACACGAGGACCACTTTGAAGTTGATAACAGCTTCTAGTGTATAGGTGAGCAAACATTTATTTTTACAGTCCATTCTGGGAAATAAAATATCACAACTTATATGTGTATTTTAACCACTTGCCAACCGGCCGCTGTATATAAATGGCCGGACGGTGGCAGTCCAGGGGCAGGTTTCCATTCATAAACGGCACCAGCCATTATGGACTGTGAGCGCGCAGCACCGTGATCCGGTGCCCGCTGTGTCCGTTATACGGAACCTATCTGCGAGGTCCCGATCATGTGATCACTGATTGGCCAATCAGTGATCACATGCAGAGTAGTACGCAAGATGTCACTTCTGACATCATTGCTTACTACATGTGAAATCTGTGAATGATCACAGAGGTCACATGGTACAAGACTATTTACAACAGCCTTGTACCATGTGACAAGCTGTGACCAATCACAGCTCACACATTATTTCTCAATAGCTACAGGAATGTAGCCAGAGAGAAGGAGAAATGATTGCTTTTATAGCCTTTATGGGTGTAAAAGCAATCAGTGTAAAAAAAAAAAAAATCTTCAATACCCCCACAAGTAGTACATTGTCACTAAGGTGACACTGTACTGCTAGGGTGACAGTATGTAGAAAAAAAAAATAATAATATAAAAAAAAAATAATAATGTAAAAATTTTTTTATAAAATTATAATTTTTGGTTATAAACTAATTTGGATTATTTTTTTTTTACTAAAAAGATAACCAAATAAATTTCGGCCAAGATGTATGATGAAAAATTATTTATTTGCAAAATTTTATAAGACAAACACTTTTTTTCAAAATGTTTGGACATTTTCATTTATATAGCAAAAAAAAATAAAAAATCCCAGTGGTGAGTAAATACCACCAAAATAAAGCTTTATCTGTCTCAAAAAATGCTTAAAAAATGCATATGGGTACAGTGTTGCATGACCGCGCAATTGCCATTCAAAGTGTGACAGCGCTGAAAGCTGAAAATTGGCCTGGACTGGAAGGGGGTGAAAGTGTCCGGACTGGAAGTGGTTAACATTGCCTTATCAGCACTGTTCAGCTATTTTTTTTTAAATTCTGGCATCACATTAATCAATTCTTATCCCATTAACCTCTTCCCGTCTAGTCGATAAACAGCCATACAGGAGCGCTGACGTTTCTGAATGTCTCCCCGCATCCATTGTCTGTGTGCGCTCCCTGGGAGCGCACATCACCGTGATCAGTGCCTGAGTACACAGCAGAACACTGATTGCTGTACGGGACCTCTGTGTGATGTCCTGATTCATGTGATCACTGATTGGCCAATCAGTGATCACATGAACAGTAGTAAAAAAGATGTCACTTCCTGACATCATTGCTTACTACTTGTGAAATCTGTGAATGATCACAGAGGTCACATGGTACAAGGCTATTCACAACAGCCTTGTACCATGTGACAAGCTGTGACCAATCACGGCTCTCACAGTATTTCTCAATGGCTGCAAGAATGCAACCAGAGAGAAAGACAGATGATTGCCTTTACAGCCTTTATGGGTGTAAAAGCAATCAGTGTAAAAAAAGAAAAAAAATCTTCATCACTCCCCCCCCCCCACCTCCCACAAGTAGTATAGTGTTACTATGGTGACACTGTACTGCTAGGGTGACAGTATGTTAAAAAAAACATAAATAATAATATAAAACAATAAAATATAAATTAAAAAAATGTTTTGGAAAATTAATTTTTGGTTATAAACTAATTTGTTTTGTTTTTTTGTTTTTTTCTAAAAAGATAGATGAATACATTTTGGCCATGATTATTTGCAAAATTTTGTAAGAAAAACACTTTTTTTCAAAATTTTGGGACTTTTGCATTCATATAGCAAAAAAATAAAAATCCCAGTGGTGAATAAATACCACCAAAATAAAGCTAAAAAAAATGCTAAAACATTCATATGGGTACAGTGTTGCATGACCGCTCAACTTTCATTCAAAGTGTGATATCCCTGAAAGCTGCAAATTGGTCTGGACAGGAAGGGGGTGAAAGTGTCTGGACTTGAAGTGGTAAAAAAATTTCTGAACACATACTTTTTTCTCCTGCAATCAAATCAATGCAGCTTGTTCAAGACAGTGGCCTGATGAGTTTATCTCTCTCTCTGTGATCTCTTCTCCAATCGGCAAGTTTAATTTCTTAGAAGCACTGTGCAAAAAAAAAAAAAACCCTCTAACACCCTGGGCTGTTCAGACAGACTTCTCGATGATGATGAAGCTCCCCACCCCTTCCCACCTTCTGAACAATCAATCTGCAATCAATCATATAAATCCTAGTACCTGCGCACAGGGCTGTATTAATGCATTAGCACCCCTTGGCAATGCCCAGGGGCCCCAGGTGCCTGGGAGCCCTATGATAATTTTGTATCACATCATACCTGCCAACTGTCCCGGATTTTCCGGGACAGCCACACTTTTTATTAAGCTGTCCCTGAATGGCTGGTATTAGTCTTCGATTTATGGCACATTTTCTTATTGTTTAAAATGTATTTTATTAAAAGTACTAATAAATATATGTTTAATTCTATCAACTATTTACACTTTAATTCTTGAGAGTAGGTGCATAAATTGGAGCAGGCTGGTAAGGGCCCCATTACATGACTTTGCCCAGGGGCCCATGATGTTTTAAGACAGCCCTGCCTGTGCAGTGCTTAGCTGTGTTCAAAATGTCTTACACAGATCAGACTCTGCTGCAGCCTTTCACATTTTGGGTTGCTATATCTGCCTACAACTGATAATGAGATCTGCCAGCACAGTACAGATGGGGTTAAATATGGTAAAGAACAACTCCCCAGCCCCTACTTTATCATTACATAGAGAAGCTAAGTAACTAGTTTAAGTAAAAGCACTTAATGTATGCAGCAATTTATTTTTCAGTTATGCTATATGAATGGGAACATGTAATAAATGGAAAGTAGGTGTTATCTCAATTAGACTGCAAAAGTAGAAATACACTTTAAGGGCTTTTTAATCAGATAAAAGCATATCTTTTTGTGTATTGTGACATATCAGCAATTTATCTATAAAGACTTGTAAAGTTACTGAAAGGTCCACAGGCATCTAGATGAGGCAAAACAAATAAAAGGAAAAATAAATCTGTAACTGTTGTGCTTTTGTGCTGTTTTCTCTTAAAGCTGGATACCAGGCAAATAGCTCAATACACAGATGGCATTCATATATTGGAGCTTTATTCCATGCTGAGGTATCTGTGCATCTGTCCTTCCAGTTCTGAGATTTGCACAGCTCTGCCACACAGCACAGCTTTCTCTGGCAAGTCAGGAGACCTTATTATTATTATTATTATACAGGATTTATATAGCGCCAACAGTTTGCGCAGCCCTTTACAATATAAGGGAGAGAGTACAATTACAATACATTTCAGTACAGAATAGGAGGGCTCTGCTCATGGAGCTTACAATCTAAAGGAAGGGGGAGGTGGTGAAAAAGGTGATAGTTGTGGGGGAGGAGCTGATGATCTGGCTCAAGTACAGTTCTTAGGTAGAGGTGGGGTAGGCTTCCCTGAATAAGTGAGTTTTCAAAGATCGCCTAAAGGCAGACAGGGTGGGGGCTGACCGGACATACTGGGGTAGGGAGTTCCAGAGGATAGGAGAGGCTCTGGAGAAGTCCTGGAGGCAAGTGCGGGAGGAGGTGATGAGGGAGCTAGAGAGCAAGATGTCTTGGGAGGAGCGGAGCAGGCACTCCCACCTCAAAGACTGCGGTGTTACTGAGAGCATCGGGTCCAGTTCTAACGATTGGGACCTGGGACTCCCGATTCTGGGTCACATGATCGCTGTGATAGCCTCTGATTGGCTATCACAGTGATCAGTCACTGTACAGCCCAACCCCTTGTTTTTTTTCTCTCTCTATGAATGGAGGTGAGAGATACATTTTGTCTCTCTAACTCCTGGCGTGGAGGGGGAAAAAATGTTTGTAAAAAAGAAAAAAAAAGATAAATAAATCTTAAAAAATAAATGAAAAAATACCTAGATCAAGGTTTGATGTAGTTCACTACCAGGGTTAGTGGTTTGGGTCAAGGCCAGGGTCAAAGGTCAGGATTAAAAAAAATACTGGTTTCAGTGTCAGTTAGTGTCAATGTCAGTGTGTTTTTTGGCAAAAAAGGACAAAATGTGCACTATTATTTCTGGGCTGTACTACGGGTACAAACAACAAATAACATACACATGTATGGTGTTGCTGCAATCGTCAAAAGATGGAGAATTTATTTTGGGTTGTTCTTTGGTGGTAGGCTATGGTAGTAACAAGAAAAACATAGCTAAATTAAAAAAAAATATTTGTATTATTTTGGGCCAGTTCTCTTTCGATAATAAAAAAAATCAGGAGATATCCATTACCATTTGCCACCAAATGAAAGCCCAATTTGTTCTTAAAAAAAAAAGGTATAATTCACCTGGATGTACAAAGTAGTTGTGATGATATGGACGGTTTTACTAACACATGTCAACGTTGCAAAATTGTGCTTAGGCATTTAGATTTGTTTTACCCTTAGGCGTGAAGGGGTTAATATTGTGCAACATTGGGGCTACCACCATTTTTTTCTCCAGGATCTCTGCTTTCATAAAATATTTAATGTTTGGAAATTTTAACAAATTTTTGAACCTAAAATGATTTTTTAAATGTGTGCAAGAAATAAAGTGGAACATTTTGCACACTAAACCGAGCATTTTTGTATAGTTATCCAATTTTTTAAATAAAAATGGAAACAAAATATAACAAACGTTTCCTCCTTCTTAGTGTTTCCTTGTGAAGTTCTGTTAATATCTAAACTTTGCTACCTGAAGCAGATTCTGATAAAGTCACAGAGTACATTACCTATACATGCTGTCCTTGAAAAAGTGATTATGTACAGCAGTAAATCATCATCCTACATACATCTGATAACAGCCACCCTGACCACGTATCAGTGGGAGGCGGACTGCAGTAGAGTGAAGATGTTCCTTCACCCACAAGGATAATAACAGCTTTTGCATGCCATCACACAATTATCCATCCTCTTTAATGTTGAAGCCGAGCAAGTGTTCTATTTGATTTTTTCCAAAGTGTATTTTTAAATGTAAATTTGGAATAGAACTTTTGTCAATGTTGATTTATTTAAAGGAAATATCTGGTTACAGCATACAATTTCATTTTATAACATCAACATTGCAATAGCAATACAAACAGTAGTTATATTTGACACTCCAATGCAATCTTACTCGAAAAATCTCCTTTCTGTAGGCAGGCCATCTCTTTCCACAATTGTCCTGGCTTACCTGCATGCTTTGCAGCTTCCCCTCCATTTCTAAGGACTACATATCTCATGGTACCTAGTTGCCTGCAAGAAGTGATTCTTGTACTGACGACGTGTTCAAAAATGCCGCCTCTCAGCACCTCTGTAGATCAGAAAGCAGGCTCTGTGAAATATGTGACACAGCAGTAACTACTAACAAGGTATAATGATTAGGTGTTACTTGAGCAAAGAAACAACAAACTTGTTAAGCCTTAAAAATTGCATGCGCCCATGAAATGACAAAAAAGTATGGTACCCTAAAACATCCATGGGCAATACTTTGAAAGCTTTTACAAGTTAGAATGTTTTTGTACTTATTACTTTATAATAATTTTAATATATATATATATATATATATATATATATATATATATATATATATATAAATATTTTTTTAATTTATATTTATTGCTGTCACAAGAGGTTTATGTGATAACACTGTTATGTGACAGGTTCTCTTTAAGGAGACATCAGGGGGTTTATTTACTAAAGCTGGAGAGTCCAAAATCAGACTCCCTTCTGCATAGAAACCAATCAGCTTCCAGGTTTCATTGCCAAAGCTTCATTGAACAAGCTGAGGTTAGAAGCTGATTGGTTTCTATGCAGAAGGGAGTCTGATTTTGGACTCTCCAGCTTTAGTAAATAAACCCCCAAGGGTCTGTAAGACCCTTAAGGGTTGATTTACTAAAACTGAAAAGTGCATAATCTGGTGTAGCCAAACAGCTTTTAACTTCAGTTTGTTCAATTAAGCTTTGACAAAAAAGCACCTGGAAGCTGATTGGTTTCTATGCAGAGCTGCACCAGATTTTGCACTCTCCAGTGTTAGTAAATCAACCCCTTAATGTTTCCTCTGCCCTCCACCCTAGCCGATGCAGCACAGAACTGTGTTTGATTGACTGTGTAGTGAGCATTCTAGCCAGGATTCTAATAGCTATGAATGCTCAGAGCTGAGCACTTACTGGTTCACTGATTGCAGAGCAGATCAGGGAATGGATGCCACTCGCCATCCTGATAATGCTTACAGTGGTTCTGGAGAAGTGAGAGAGCCCAGAAACCACAATGAGAGGTGAAGGGTGTAGCTGAGGTTACATAGTTACTTAGTTAGTCTGGCTGAAAAAAGACAAAAGTCCATCCAGTTCAACCATTAAAAAAAAGTTATAATCCTATACCCACAGTTGATCCAGAGAAAAGCAAAAAAACCCAGCAAAGCACGATCCAATTTGCTCCTGCGGGGAAAAAATTCCTTCCTGATCCCCCGAGAGGCAATCGGATATTCCCTGGATCAACTTTACCTATAAATGTTATATTCAGTTATATTCTGTGTATCTAAGAAAGAATCCAGGACTTTTTTAAAGCTATCCACTGAGCTGGCCAGAACCAACTCTTGAGGGAGTCTATTCCACATTTTCACAGCTCTCACTGTGAAGAAACCTTTCTGTGTTTGGAGATTACATTTCTTTTCCTCCAGATGTAAAGAGTGCCCCCTTGTCCTTTGTGATGACCTCAGGGTGAATAACTCTACACTGAGTTCACTATATGAACCACTGATGTATTTATACATGGAGATCATATCCCCCCTTATGTATTATACATGGAGATCATATCCCCCCTTATGTATTATACATGGAGATCATATCCCCCCTTATGTATTATACATGGAGATCCTATCCCCCCTTATGTATTATACATGGAGATCATATCCCCCCTTATGTATTATACATGGAGATCATATCCCCCCCTTCTGTATTATACATGGTGATCATATCCCCCCTTATGTATTATACATGGTGATCATATCCCCCCTTATGTATTATACATGTTGATCATATCCCCCCTTAATCTCCTCTTCTCAAGAGAGAATAAATTCAGTTCCTCTAATCTTTCCTCATAGCTGATCTCCTCCATGCCTCTTATCAGTTTTGTTGCCCTTCTCTGTACTTTCTCCAGTTCCCCAATGTTCTTTTTGTGAATTGGTGCCCAAAACTGAACTGCATATTCCAGATGAGGTCTTACTAATGATTTGTACCGGGGTAATATGATATCTCTCTCTCTGGAGTCTATACCTCTTTTATAGCGGTGCCGTCTTCATTATACTAGTGATCAAGCAGCTGTACAGCAATCCATATCACTTTTAGGGTTTAATCACACTTTCAAGATATAAGGTTTTTATTTGGTATACCACTTTAATAAATGCTTAGCTAATTTTTTATAGGCTGAAAAAAATGGACAAAAATGTAAGTAAAATTTAATTTTGTTAATTTTTAATGAATAAATTTAAAACCCTGTATTTCCCCCACCAGTTGCAGCCTGCTGTCACCAGCTGTCACTGTGACTTTTTCTGTTTTGTTTCCAACCACTGGGAGAGACCCGGAGTTGTCGTTTGCCAACATGATCTTAGAACTAAAAATGCAGACAGGTGTGTGTTCCAAGATTTCACCAGAGACATTAACAATTTCCCATCACAGGGCTTTATGCCCGAAAGTTCTAATAGCCAGCTGGCTGGAGTTCTGCTTTAACAGATGACCATACTTTCTCCAAGTAATAATTGCAAAATGAATTGTATATATTTGTCTGATTAAAAAGAAATATACAATTTAAAATGCTTGTTTTTGGTTTAGCAATTACTATGTTATAGAAATAAAGAAAACCTCTTACAAAAAAATACCTTTAATGTCCCTACTGTCTATGTTGCTTTTTTAATAAATTGTCCTAAATCCTCAATACTCTAAAAAAAAAAGCTCATGTACTTTTTAAAAACATTTTTTATTTATTACACGTACTTATATAGATTTTCAGTTTTATGCAGCGCCTTACACGTATATTGTACTTTCACATCAGTCCCTAACCCTCAAGGGGCGTAAAATCTAAGGTCCCTAACTTACATTCATACATACACATATTAGAGCCAATTTGGACAGGAACCAATTAACCTACCAGCATTTCTTTGGAGTGTGGAAGGAAACTGGAATGCCTGGAGGAAACTCATGCAGGCACAGGGAGAACATGCAAACTCCAGGCAGGTGGTTGCATGGTTGGGACTTTTTTGAGCATAAGGTAACTGAACATACAAGTTTGAACAGGGGCAATTAGAAAGTAAGGAATTCTACAAGTTGAGCATAGTCAGGAAAATGAGCAAAAAGGCTGAAGTGTGAATATGGGTTTAAAATGTATTTCTATTTTTGCAGCCAAATCAGGATAACATCTATTTTATATTTGTCATATGTACCCATTCACTTAGCATATTATCATTAAGGGATAACAAACGTTCATATACACAGTATATATATATATTTTTAAAAAAAAACAAATATATCTATACTTACCTGCTCTGTGTAATGTTTTTGCACAGAGCAGCCTGGATCCTCCTCCTCGCTGGTCCCTCGCAGCATCTCCTGTCTCCTTCTTTCTGTTGGTTGCCCCCACAGCAAGCAGTTTGCTATGGGGGCACCCCACTGCTCCATGTGTCCATTCACACACGGAGCCACAGCTTCGACAATGTCTCCCACTTGCTGTCTCAGCCAATGAGGAGGCAGAGACCCGGGACAGCAGAGGCTGTTGTATACATCACTGGATCTTGATGGGGCTCAGGTAAACTTTTAGGGGGCTGGGGGCACTGCTGCACACAGAAGATTTTTTACCTTCAAGCATAGAATGCTTGAAGGTTAAAAACCTTGAGCCTTTACAACCACAAAAAAAAAAAAATAGAAATTGCAACTTGCCTTTTTTAGATGCTGTGTTCAAGACCCCCCCCCCATCCCTGGCAAGAAAAAATCCTAGTTAGTTCTCTTTGTTTGTGAGGGTGCTGGGCAGCTGTGTTTGCCATAATTAACCCTGGTTTACTGGGCAGACAGATCTGGATTATCACAGGACACTTCCAGTATATCATGCTGCATACAGGTACTTTGGGGACAGTTGTGTATTCCACCACCCAAGGATCTTCCCATCTACTATAAGATTTTGCTGGGTTTAGATATATTTCCAGAATATATCTAAACCCAGCAACACATTCAATGGCTTACCTTGTCCTCTACCTACTACTGGAGCCCCTGATGTAGATTTATCTTTTGCGGTTTGATGTGGTCCTCTTGGTTAGATGTGCCACTGCCTGTTTGGATATAATATATTTTTTGAACAGCCTTCTCCTGAAGAAGCTTTAGGTGAAACGTGTGGGGCTTAGAACGTTTTTGTGATCATCAGATCTCTGCAAATTGCAGCTACATTTAGAATCCCAGGAGATACTAGAGCTAATTTCGCCCCCGGTTGGACTCTACTATAGTATTTTGATATAGTATCAAGCTGTGGAGGGGTTTACAGAGATTGTGTTCCAAAAGTTCAGATGGTTTCATGTGATGTACAACCTTTTTGTCCTGTTTTTGAATTATGTAATGGCTGGTATTGCCATATTAACATTGTTTTTCAAGTGACAACAAAGGATTGTATTTTAGCATATGTGTGTAATGGTATTTCTATGAGAGATCATCCACCTCAAAAGCCCCACTAATTGGTTCTTCTCTCTTGTGAGGAAACATTGGTTATATGCCATTATCAATTGTACCTATATTTGAATACAATCTATCCTAACAAAGGGTTAAAGGTATAGGACCTGAGCTTCTTTCATTGTATATGCATGAGGACAGACCTGGGACAGGCTTACTCCAAGAACCTTGAAGCCATTACACTTCCTCCTGAGAAACATCCAAGAGGTAGCAATGGCAATAAAGGCAATATATTAAAAAACACATTCTTTTTATGTATGTTGTGGGAATCTGAACATATGACAAACATAATATTATTATTATTATTATACAGAATTTATATAGTGCTTTACAATATAAAGGGAGACAGTACAATTATAATACATTTCAATACAGAAGGAATAGGAGAGCCCTGCTCGTGGAGCTTACAATCTAAAGAAAGGGGGAGGTGGTACAAAAGGTGATATCTGCAGGGAATGATCTGATGGAGGTGGCTCAAGAACAGTTCTTAGGTGGAGGTGGGGTAGGCTTCCCTGAATAAGTGAGTTTTCAAAGATCGCCTAAAGGCAGACAGGTTGGGGGCTGACCGGACATACTGGGGTAGGGAGTTCCAGAGGATGAGAGAGGCTCTGGAGAAGTCCTGGAGGTGCGCGTGGGAGGAGATGATGAGGGAGCAAGAGAGAAAGACGTCTTGGGAGGAACAGAGGAGGCGATTTGGATGATAACTGTGGATGAGGTTGGTGATGTAGCTAGGAGCAGTGCTGTGGATGGCTTTGTAAACTGTGGTTAGTATTTTCAATTTTATATGTTGGGTTAGTGGAAGCCATTGAAGGGATTGGCAGAGAGGGGCAGCAGTCGCTGAACGGTTGGTAAGGTGTATGAGTCTATCAGCAGCATTCATAATAGACTGAAGGGGGATAACCTATGTAATGGTAGGCCAGTAAGGAGGGAGTTGACAGCAAAAGAGGAAATAACGTTCCTACTATTAATATTTTCCTTCACTATGCTCCTTCAATTCTCACTTAATATTTCCAAGCAAATAAATTCCATTTACAAATCTCACCTTTTGCCCTTCTCTTTCTACTGCTGTTGTTTAATATCATCAAAGGTCTTACAGTTGTAATTTCCTTTCATTTCAAAATAAAATAGCCTGTGGCCACAGGGCTTCATGCATATTGGATTGTATCAAAGGAAAGAACTTCAGCGTTTCCTTGGACACAATGTAAACAGGGATCAGTATATATTGAATAAAGCTGAACTCTTGGCCTATATCTAAGTTTACAGTTAATAAAATACATAACTGGGGTGGGGGTGGGAGCGCTGCTTTAGCTGCCTAGAGATTTGTGTAGCACCCTTCTAGATAGTTGCTAAGATTACTTAGATTTAGTGCTGGCTGACTGTGCTCAGTGGAGCTGGGTGTGTTTTGGTTAGGTAAATTTAGCTTGCCTCACTGTAATCAGTGTGGCTGTAATTAGCATATTAGGAAAACCTAGCTGTGCTCACTGTATCCAGGGCAGCTGATTAATTAGGTATGTTCAGTTTTCTCAGCTGCTGCTAGTTGGACAGCTTCCTCTGCCTCAAGAGAGTGGCACAATTCTCTAGAACATAGGTGTGGAGCTATGCAGCTGGCAGTATGAATATTTAGGCAGTCCTGGCCAATCCTAGAGAGCAGAGCCCTGAAGAATTCTGGGTAACTGCAAAAACACTCTGAGAGACTGGGCTTCTGGGTCTTTTCCTGCTGAGGATAGTTCAGCCTAGAGGGCTGCTGCCCCCCAGGGCAACACTGCCATGCCCTTGCTGTTCGTGAGGTTTCAGGTGGGCTACCTGAGGGTCTGGATGCTGAAGCTACAGAGTGCTGACTGAGGGGCTGTCTGCTAAAGATGTAGTCTGGTATCACTGGAGAAAGGTGTTGCTTGGAAGTTGGAAGGAGGCAACCAACTGTCACTGGACATAATATACACTTTATTAGGTACACCTTGCTAGTGCCAGGAAAATGTCCCCCACACCAATGCACCACCACTAGCCTGAGTTTGGGCAAGGACACAGGGGTCCCATGATCCCCTATTGCCCAGGGGCCCCATGAGTTGTCAGTCCGCCCCTGGTTGTAAGCTGTGAAGGGCAGTTGTAGTCCAGCACAGAGCTCACATTCCTGTAGCAGATGATGCAAGTTTGAGAAGGAGGGTTGCACACCGCTGGTATCATCCGCAAAGTACTTTATTGGAGGCCGTTCAGATAGAAGATGGTTCTGCCGTGGTGTTCTGTCTCAGCAGTCCCCAATAACGTTTCTCATTGATGATACCAGCGGTGTGCAACCCTCCTTTTCAACTGTCATCAAACTGTATTATTCTCATAATAATTATAAGCAAATGTCCAGAGCCCCCCGCCATCAGAAGTTGAGTCCCCCACACTCCCTTACATCACAGTGGGCCCCTCTAACCTTGTGCCACTGCCGGGAAACTCTGGGAGCAGAGTTGCAGGAGAGGTGTGAGGACCACATGAAATGGCCTGGAGGGCAGCATTCGGAGCTGGGGCCTTGTGTTTGACATGTGCTCTAAAGGAAGAAGCTGGTGTACTGTTAAATGCTCATATTACAAAGCCAAATACACAGTTTGCTATATGCAAGGACTTCTTCAGCTTTACAGAAAAGAGTTCAATGCTCTAAACCTGTACCTAGTTTCTGTTTTTGGAGTATCCTACTCAATTCCGTCAACCCTATCCAAGTTCTGCAAAAATAAAAAACAGTAACAACTGTTGGAATACAATGTTCATGTATTTTTGTACAACAATTACATCAGTATTCAGTAGAGATATATTCATCAACCAGTAGATGGCAGAGTTTATAAATTTGAAGCTTTATCTATGGTTAAACTCTATGACTTTTCTCTATAATAAAGTTCCTGTTTCCTGTTTGCACTGAAGCAGTAGATAAACATGTGGACTGTGCACGGTCTGTTTTGTAGGTCTATAGACAGAATCTCTAACAGGTTATGGGCCCACACACCCAGTCATAGCCAGCTACAGCAAACAACTGCAAGGTATAGCAACAGAGAGAGGACTGCAACAGAATAGAGGAAAATGGCCAGTAACACAAACCAGAACTACTAGTCTTAGAAATTCAAGATGAAAATGCTGCTAATAAGAGACAGTACATGAAAATGTAAATGGAGTCAGGCCAGAACACCCTTCAGATGAGTGCATAGAGAAATATCAGAAAGTTCAGAGCACAATCTTTCTTGGCGTAGAAAATGATCAAATCATACAAATATGTAAATGTGAAACTGCTAAAGCAATGTGGAAAGTATTACAAAAGGTGCATTGAAAGAGCTAATCTCAGCAATAAACTATATTTGATTAGAAAGCTAAACCAAACGAAGCTGATGAAAGGTCAGGGTATGCAGACACACCTTGGCAATGGTTGAATGCCTGAGAGGTACAGGAGTAAAAATAAAAGATTTTCATGTAGCAGCACTGTTATTTAGTGGCTTACTAGAAAGTTATGAAATGCTTGTCACAGCACTTGATGCACGTTGTCACGTACCTGGTTGGGGAGCCTGACGTAGAGAGGAGGGCGTCCTCTTACCACTCCCTCTCGGGACCCCTGATAGGGTAAACAGAAGGCACCGAGCCAGGAGGGGCATGAGTACCTGGCGGGTCTGAGGTGTCGGCAGGCAGGTGATGATCCGGGAAACCAGGATGCAGGTCACTTGCAGATGCAGGTGAGCGGGTGCAGCAGCAGGAAGGTATAGCGGAGGTTTGGACAACCACAGGCAGCTGGGAGCCAGAGATAGTCACAGGCAGGAGAGGTTGCAGCTTCAGACAAGCAGGGTCCAGATCAATCGGGCAGATCAGGTACAGGGAGCAGGCAAGCAGATAGTCAAGGGATGAGCCGGGTCGGTGCAGTCGGAGTTCAAACATGGTCAGGTCGAAACAGGTAGGTAACAGGAATCAGGATACAAAGCAACAAGCACAGCAAGAAGTAGACCAGAAGGCATAGGTTTAAGTGCAGCAGGGGTTTAAATAGCCTGCCTGTGCATGCCGGCATGCACACACGTGAGTACAACTGCGCACTCATGCGCACTGCCACAGCCAACGGGTACCCAGCGTTGTTGCATAGATGTGTGCTGATGCAAAGCTTCCTTACCCTGACACACGTCCACATTGGAATATGGCAATGACAAGTCTATGGATGAATATAAGTGTAAAACAGAAAGTATTAATAGTGACGGTGCTTCTATCGCAGAGTCTACTTTAAACATGAAAAATAGGAATAAAAAAGTAACATGCAACAAGAAACACATGAATGTTTTTTGTGCAAAAAACCAAGGTATTTTAAAAGCAGATAGTAGAATCTGGAAAGCTAGAATGCAAAAACAAACTAAACTACAAAAGGCCAAAAATGTGAAGGAAGAAACTGATTTTTCTTCAAATAATGAATATGTTTTTCAATCCAAAAGTTGCACCTTATCTCTGCAGGCATGGTGTATTGATTCAGGAGTTACGAGTCACACGACAAATGAAAAGTTTCTTTATTCACCTTGACTAGAGAAACACAGAAAAAATCACCACAGCTAATGGGCAAATAATGGAATCAGAAGGAATAGAATAAGATTTTCTTTACTGTCATATTTCCCAGAGTGTCACCAGAGAGATACCTATGAACAATGTCCTATATATCCCTGTTTTTGAAACTAATCTTTTGTCAGTGAAGAAGCTCACAAAAAAAGGCAATGTAGTGACCTTCTAAGGTGACAGTTGTGCCATCACAAAAAGGGATATCTTACTTGCAAAGGCTAAAATTACAGATAAACTGTAACAGGTGAACTGCAATGAGTTGTTTAATTCTGCCAAGGAAGAAAAATATTCAAATTGCATTCACATATGGCACAGATGACTTGGGTACAGTAGTCCTGATATAGTAAAGAAATTAACTACAAATGACTATGTTAGTGGAATCAAAATGAGTCCATGTTATCTAACATTGAAATGCACTAGCTGTATAAAAGGAAAAATGACAATATAAGCCTTTCCAGAGAAGAATAACAGCAGAGCTAAAAGAAAACCTCTGGATGTATTTCATTCATATCTTTGCTGTCCAATGGAGAAAATTTACTCCAGGAAAACATGTATTTTATCATTTTTATAGATATACTCTAGGTATACTACACTATATCTGCTACAGAACAAAATTGAAATACCAGTGAAACTTGCAACAAACTGGGCAAAATGCTGAGTGTTTTGTGAAGAGACAATGAAACTGAATATACAGTTGATAGCACGCTGGCGATTTTCAGAAAGCTTGGCATATTATTTCAAACTATTGTACCATACAAACCAGAGGAAAAGATTGAACCGTACTCTATGTGAGAGTGGAAGAACCATGCTGTTTGATGCAGATGTGTCATCCACATACTGAGAGGAGGCAAATATGACCCATGCTAACTCCAAAATCAACTACCAGGAAAATCAACTGAGAAAACTTCATTTAAACTGAGGAATAGAAAAGCCCTACATTTGAACCATCTTAAAACATTTGGAAGCAAAGCAAAAGAAAAACGTACAAAATGAGATGCTTGCACAAGGGAAGGTGTACTTGTGGGGTACGGTGAATCTCAAAAGGGATACAGAATTCAACACTGAGACACAAACAAGGTAACAATCAGTAGAAGTGTAATTGTTGATGAAAATGTGTTCAACATTTCATGAACTAATACAAATGCTTAAACTGAGGGAAATTCCACATCAGTGTCACATTAAGATAAGCTACAAAGTGACACAGAAACAGAAATTAACAAAGACAAAACAAATACTGTAAAAGAAGAAACCAGGCCATGAGAGGCTTCAATCAGGAAATCCACCAGAAGCAATAAAGGTGTCCCAGCCAAACGTCTGTCCTAGTTGCTCTCTTGGCATCAAACCAAAGCCAGATTCCTGCGATGAGGTGCAAGGATATCCAACTCCTGAGAAACAAAAGTGGATCAGATGCTTTGACAAAACTCCTTACAAGAAACAGATTTATAAAACAGATCCAAAATAGGAGTAGTTGTTGAGTGGGGGTGTTGGAATACAATGTTCATGTATTTTTGTACAACAACTACATCAGTATTTAGTAGAGATATATTCTTCAAACAGTAGATGGAAATGTTTATAAGTGTGTAGCTTCATCCATGGTTAACCTCAATGGCTTTTCTTTATAAATCAAGTTCCTGTGTCCTGTTTGCACTGAAGCAGTAGATACAGTGAAGGAAATAAGTATTTGATCCCCTGCTGATTTTGAATGTTTGTCCACTCACAAAGAAATGATCAGTCTAAAAATGTAACGTTCGGTGTATTATAACACTGAGAGACAGAATAGCAAAAATTCAAAAGAAATGCATGTCTAACAAATGATGCACTGATTTGCATGTTCATGAGGGAAATAAGTATTTGATCCCCTTCACAAAACATGACTTAGTACTTGCTGTAGTTGGCCACCAGGTTTGCACACATCTCAGGAGGGATTTTGGTCCACTCCTCTTGGCAGATCCTCTCCAAGTCATTAACCACTTGCCGCCCAGCCAATGTAGATATACGGCAGCAGGGCGGCACTGGCAGGCAAAACCACATTTTAAAACGTGTGTTTTGTAAACAAATAGGCCGCCGCCCTATCTGTCCCGCCGATCACCGCCGCGGATGTCAGTCGCCGGGTCACAGCCGGTCCTTAGCAGTAAACAGTGACAGACAGCACAGCTGTAGTAGCTGTGCTGTCTGTCACTTCCTTGTCAGCTCGAGGACGAGCTGATCGAGACAGAAGAGTTTCTCTCTCTCGATCAGCGGTGTCCTGTGCAGCACACACCCCCGCCCCCTAGTAAAACACTCCCTTCACTCCTATGACCCTTCCCTGCAAAATAAAGTTAACCCCTTCCTCCCCATTGCCATTAGTACAGTGTCAGTGTTTTTCTTTTTGCACTGATCACTGTATTAGTGTTTTTGAGGATGTCAGTGACCCCAAGTCAGTACCCCCCAATGTCAGAATGTCCGCCGCAGTCCCGCCATAAGTCGCTGATCGCCGCCATAATTCACTGATCGCCGCCATTATTAGTATAAAAAAAACCCTAAAAACCCCAGTATCTTTCCCGCCATTTGTAAACGCTATAACTTTCACGTAAACCAATTAATTTACACGTATTGTTTTTTTTTTTTAGCAAAGACATGGCGTAGAATGCATTTTGGCAGAAATTTATGACTAAATTTGATTTTTGCATTTTTTTTACTGGACATGTTTTATAGCAAAAAGTCCAAAATATTGTTTTTTTTTCCTCAAAATTGTCAGCCTTTTTTTTATAGCGCAAAAAATAAAAACCGCACAGGCGATCAAATACCACCAAAAGAAAGCTCAATTTGTGGTCATTTATGTACCATATTGCATGACCGCGCAATTGTCCGTTAAACGAGCGCAGCGCTGTATAGCAGAAAAATGGCGCAAGTTGCAGTATTTATACCATAGTTTGTAGACGCTATAACTTCCACACAAAGCAATCAATATACACTTATTGGGATTTTTTTTACCAAAAACATGGAGCAGAATACATTTTGGCCTAAATTTATAACCAACTTTGAGTTTACTATATATTTTTTATAGCTGAAATTAAAAAATATTGTTTTTCTTCAAAATTTTTGGCCTTTTTTTGTTTATAGCGTGAAAAATAAAAAGCGCACAGATGATCAAATACCACCAAAAGAAAGCTCTATTTGTGTGAAAAAAAAGACGTAAATTTAGTTTGGATGCAGCATTGCATGACCGCGCAATTATCAGTTGAATTAGTGCAGCGCCGAGTAGCAAAAAGAGGCCTGGTCATTAAGGGGGGTAAATCCTCTGGAGCTCAAGTGGTTAAGGTTTGGTGGCTGACATTTGGAAACTCAAACTTTCAGCTCCCCCCACAGATTTTCAATCGAATTAAGGTCTGGAGATTGGCTAGGCCACTCCAGGACCTTAATGTGCTTCTTTTTGAGCCACTCCTTTGTTGCCTTGGCCATCTGTTTTGGGTCATTGGGCAAACATTCAAAATCATCAGGGAATCAAATACTTATTTCCTTCACTGTATATACATGTGGACTGTGCGCTGTCTTTTCAGTGGTGCTATATACAAACTCCCTAACAAAAACACCCCTAGACTGGTTATTGAGAAAAGTGTGGCTGAGATAATGTCCTGAGTCTTGATGAAGTTGATTGAGATACGCCTATCGGTGAAACGCGTTGACGTCACACATCAGTGACGTCATGGATGATCAGGATTCCACTGGGGCAGCCCATATACATGATGGGAAAAGCAAACATACATTGAGTAATTGCTTACCGAATGGAAACTTGAATAGCGGCTCAGACGTACCACACGAGTGATATGTCAAAAGGATGGTAAGGAAACTGACGAGCCTCGATGACAGCCATCACAGTACAGCAATTCCTATAGAGGATGGAATATTCCAAGCAGAAAGGGTGAGCAAAATTCTATCTAAGATTGCTCAGCCTGTCGGTGAGTAACTACGCTCAATCAACATACAGTATACAGCTGCTCACCTAGACTTCACTGCTCTATGAAGCTGGGAGCTCATGCTGAATTGCTTATGTTCACAAATATCCTCTGCATCTATGAATTTTTTCCATTACTTCTCTGTTGAGAATTCAGTCTGCATTGACATATCTGTGCCAACAGCTGCTTGTTTTGTTTTCCACCCATTTGTACACTTCATCCAGTGACTTATGTCATGGGACTAGATATAACAAGATATCCTATTGAGGATTCAATCTATACAAGCTCAGGAGCCAATTATTTGGACCTTATGCAGCACAATATCCGTCCAGCAACAATCGGATTTATACCGTCACAGTTGGATAGTTTTCCATTTATTTCTTATAGCCCACGCAATATATTTTTTATACTTCAGAGAGGCTAGCCCATAAGGTGATGGAGAGTGTTAACCTGACAGATGACCAGTGATTGAGCCGCTGCCTGGATAATTGAATTTAGGGCCATACCGTGAAGTCATAGTTCATTCCAATTGTTTTTAGGGAACAGACAACGTTGTCTGGGTGAGGTGATGGATATTGGTAGTTGTTGAATTGCCTTTTTTGCAATATGATTGATATTTCTATGCATTTACACTCAATACTATTATAATAAAAACAGCTTTTTGTAATATTTATATATGGTTTACTGCATGGTCCTTTATGTAACCGCTTTTTGGTGGACACTCTGTTCACATCATTCTTAATTTGTTAGTTGTGTTTGGGCATTGGACCACATATGTTTATAGTGAAGCCGATACCTAGAAAATCTGCAACCTCTTTTCTTATTTTTTTATTTAATTTATTTTGGCAAAGCTAATGTGCCTGGCTGCAGTCTACTGGGGAAGAACCTGAGAAAAATTCCAGCTGCTCCTTTGGGAGTAAGCGCTACATTTGTATTTCTGTCCACAAAGTCCTGAGATTTGCATAGCCCTGTCAGACAAAACAACCAAGTTGGGGACCTCTCTTTTTTCCTCCTGCATTTAAACAAGCTTGGTCACCTCCCTATGAGAGCCTGTGATTGGGCAGTGAAGAAGTAAAATTCTGATGAATCTATCTCTAGAAATGCTAGGAGGTGTATTCAAAGTTGTTTCTCAACAAAATAAAACATGGAGATATGGATGGATGGGTCAGTTTGCGTTGAATAATGAAAAATGAATTACCTTGGAAGTACGTAGTATGTTCAGAAAGTGAAGAATTAAGCAGTAGAAGCCATCAGCCTTTTTTTCTCAGCTGGGTCCTGGCTGTAAAGTGAAGGTGATCCTGTGGCTGTATAGCTGGCAATCATTTTCATAGTGCGGGTGGCTTGGTCAACTGCCCCCCCCATGGTGGCTTCAAGGCACTTATCGGGAGCCTGGGGCCACATCAATGGGCTTCAACATGGCGGGTAGGAAGACCAAAGAACATACTCGGTTTCATGCCTTTGAGGGCAAGGGAGACTTTGGGGTCTATCCCTAAAGAGTACCCACCCAATGTTAGCACACGCAATCACAGCTGCGTAAATATTGTGTAACGTAAAAAAAATTGCAACTATCTTTTTATTCTAAAGGACTTCTGCTTTCAGAAAATTCATATAAAATATATATAATATATATGTTCTGGGGTGTTTTAAGTAATTTTAAGCCCAAGAATGCAGATTTTGAAATGTATACAAAAAAATGAAAAAAAATGTTCTGATGTCAAAGTGGTTAAATAGCTTCTCTTCAATTTCTCATGACTACATATCCCATGGTACATTGCTGCTTGCAAGCAATGCTTACTGTGCTGACTCTTGAAACTGCCTCTTGAAACTCCTCCTTCCTCTGTCGTTCAGAAGGCAGTCTCTGTGAAATGTGTGATACAGCAGTGCCTACTCACAGGTTATAGTAAATACATTTCACATTGAGTTAAGAAATACCAAACTTACCAAGCCTTAAAAATTGCATGCACCTGTGAAATGGCTAAAAAGTACAGCATTCAAAAACATCCATGAGCGATGCTTTGAAACCTTTAGAAGTTATCAGCAGGGCCGGTGCTAGATTATTTTGCGCCCTAGGCAAGACCAGCTACTTGTGCCCTCCCCCACCACCAAATAAATAAAAATTAAAAAAAACAGTAGAAAATATTAAATCAACAAAATATGAAACTGCTAAATTTCTTTTAACCAGTTGCTGTCCTGAGGATTTACCCCCCTTTTTGACCAGGCCATTTTTTGCGTTACGGCACTGTGTTACTTTAACTGACATTTGCTTTTTCCCACAAATTAAGCTTTATTTTGGTGATATTTGATCTCCCGTGTGGTTTTTATTTTTTGGCTATAAAAAAGACCAACAATTTTGAGGGAAAAAACAATATTTTTGACTTTTTGGTATTAAATTAGTCCAGTAAAAAAAAAATAAAAAAATCAAATTTTGTCATAAATTTAGGCCAAAATGTATTCTGCTCCATGTCTTTGCTAAACAAAATCCCAAAACGTGTAAATGAATTGGTTTACATGAAAGTTATAGCGTTTACAAATGGCGGCATATATACTGGGATTTTTTTTTCATTTTTACTAGTAATAGCGGTGATCAGTGACTTATAGCGGGACTGCGGCAACTTTTTGACACTGGGGGGAACGGATTTGGTGTCACTGACATCCCCAAAGACACTTATACAGTGATCTTTGCTAATACAAATCACTGACACTGTACTAATGGCACTGGGCAGGAAGGGGTTAACATGAGGGGCGATCAAAGGGTTAACTGTGTGCTAGGTGCTGTTTTGCATACTGGGCTGTGTTAGTGCTTCACTGTAATCATACTGCTTTAGATGGCTGTGCTGTATATAGCCATCCAAAGCAGTGTGCATGAGCTGACAGGGAGGAGAACTGTATTGTTTACATACAGTTCTCCTCCCCGTCAGAGATCCTCGGCAGTCACTGGGTGCCGGCAAGTAATCACTATCCGGGACCCAGTGATTGACAGCCGTGGCCGCGAATGGCAGCGCGGGTAGGGTGCGCGCACGCATCCGTGCCGCCCTGTAGCAGTATATCTGCTATAGGGCTGTCAGGAAGCGGTTGATTTGCAAAAATAAGTGCCATAAGATGCCACCAGCACCAATATTAAAGACAAAATCAGTGTCATGGATGGACTGTATCTGTGGCTGGCAGTGGCAGGGTGACAATTGCAGTGACTGGAGGATGATGGATCCACATTCTGACAGATCCCAGTCTAGAATTCCCCAGACAATGGGGGGAGATGAAATGCTGTGACAGCAGGCAGCCCAGCCCATGCACACACTGAGTGATCCCACACAGTGACACAACACACCACCACCAACACTGACACAGATCAGCAGGCCCAGCAGGCACTAGAAGAGCAGGCTGTGGGATTGTGATGATGTCATCCCTCACTGACACATTGCACATGTGATGGATGACCAGCTGGGTCACACTCACACTGACATGAATGGAAAGAGAAGGGCTGGAACTCCACAGTGATCAGCAGCCAGCTTGCAGTAAGGGACTGAGTCTGAGAGGAACACTGAAAGAAGCTGCAGCTCAGCTACTACATTGGCCCCAAACACCGGGCATTTTCTAATTACTAGGAGAGACCCAGTGTTCTCATTTGCAAACATGATCTTAGAACTAGAAATGCACACAGGTGTGTGTGTTCCAAGATTTCATCAGAAACATTAACATTTTCTCATCACAGGGCTTCATGTCTGAAAATTATATTTGTCTAATTAAAAAGTAACTCCACTTTTGTTGAGAAAAAAAAACCTTCCCCACTGCGTGATCTATGTACATTGCAGGGATTTTAACAATTTTTGTTGCAGAATCGTACCTTTTGTTATTCTGAAGAAATTGCTGTTTGTTTGACTGTGTCCATATGTAAAGTGAATCTAGCGGGAGTGGTCTCATAATTATCAATCAGCTGCTGCACTTACAAGACTCTATTGAAGAAAATTGCAGGGTCTGCATCCCTTGTTGCAGGGGACGCCTGAAATCTGACTTGTATCTTAGTGCAGATTTCTGGGGAAATCAGTGAGCCAATCACACAAGCAAGAAGTGATGTTGCTGGGGGGCGTTCTGTACACATTCTGTATACAGAACACCTCCACAAAGCCATATTGCATTGCATTTTACAGAAAATTACACACTGCAGATTGAAAAGGATGAAATTACAATATGACTTGTGTTGCAATTGTATATGCTATATTATTTTTTTTATTTGATATTTTTTTCCCATGAAAGTAGAGTTACCCTTTAAAAAGAAATATACAGTAATATTAAAAATGCCGATTTTTATAACAATGACAATAATATAGAAATAAAGAAAAACACTCACAAAAAATTATTTTATAAATTGCTGACTCAAAGCCAAAATAGCTCATGTATTTTTTTGAGCATAGGGTGACTGAACATACAAGTATGAAAAGGGACAATGAGAAAGTATGGGATTCTACATGCTGAGCATAGTCAGGCTAAAGTTTAAATGGGGGTTTAAAGTGTATTTCCACTTTTGCACCCAAATCGGGATAACTTCTACAGTACAGGCGTACCTCAGTTTACTAATTTAATGCAATCTCCGGGACGTTTCGCATTGCAAAAAATTTGTAAACTGAAACACGTTTTCCCCTAGGAATGCATTGAAAACCAATTAATCCGTTCCGTAGGTCAGAAAAAAGTAAAAAAAAGTCTTTTATCTGTTCAAAACTCTTTACAAAGTCCACTTTAAAGGCATAAATACTGTACAGGGACATGTTAAAAAATTTCCAGAATGGCTCCAAAACTCAATGCAAAAACCGCTCCAACACCTCCACACTCGATGCCATGTGCTACCCACAGACTCCAGCATGCACGGGGTCAGCGCTATAAACCTCCCAGGCGCAATTCATCCTAGGGAAACTTGCTTTGTATTGCGAAAAAATTTTGTAAATGCATTGAAAACTAATTAATCCGTTCCAGAGGTCAGAAAAAAGTTTTAAAAAAAGTCTTATCTGTTCAAGACTCTTTATAAAGTGCACTTTAAAGGCATGGGGCTGGCACTATAAACCTCCCAGGCGCAATGCATCCTGGGGAAACTTGCTTCGTATTGTGAAAACAAATGTGTAAACCGAGGCATTATTTTCAATGGATTTCCATTCGTAAACCGAAAATTACGTTAACCGAGGCGTTCGTAAACCGAGGTACACCTGTACTTCATATTTGTACCCATTCACATAGCATAACTTAAAACACGATTTAAAAATTGCAGTTTACCTTTTTTTGATGCTCTATTCTGGATCCCCTCAGCAAGGAAAAATTCTAGGTATTCCTCTTTGTTTATGAGGAAGTTGGGCAGCTGCGTTTTCCATAATTAACCCTGGCTGTACTGGGCAGACAGATCTTCATTATCTATTGATCAAATGCCATCGATTCTGCTAATCTGAAGGATACCTCCATGCTGCATACAGCTACTCTGGGGGACATATGTGTGTGTAAACCACCATACATGGAATCTTCCCATCTACTATAAGATTTTTGTTGGGACTAGATATTAAACATGTGTGATTAGTTTTGTTACGAATCAAAATTTGGACAAACTTTTTGTAATTCGGATGTATATGAATTTTTGAATCACATTAGTAATGAGTTTCGGCAAACCCAAAATAGATTATACTGAAAACAGCAAATTAATTTGTAGTTATTTGTTTCAGTCGAATGACATGATGCGATAATTTACAGCTTTTGTTGATGTTTGAAGCATCCAAAATAACGTAACTAAATTAATTTAGTTTTTTTCATTTTTATTTTGCATTAACATTTTTCATTATTATAAAAAATGCACAATAAATGGAATGGAAACATATTGCAATAAATACAGTAAAGTATAAAAGTGAAATAAGATGATTCCTACTTATTGTGTTTGGGTTGGATGGAAGTGGATCCATCAGAATCTCCGAATCATAACAAATGAATCCGAAATTAATTGTGTTCAATTCTGTCATTCAGACATCGTCCAATCAGCTTGTTCCATTTCTCTTTGTCACGCATGACCATAACGAATTAATCTTAAATGAATTTAGTTAAATTCATTTTTTTGGATATTGTCAAATCAGCTCATTCCATTTCTCTTTGTGGGTTGGACTAGCAGATTCCAAATCTCGAAAAGTAATCTGAATATACGAAACAAATCCGAATATATGATATGAATTCCGAAAATTAATCATTCTGACATAACGAATATGACGAAATCAAATTATTAACTTAACAAATGAGTCCGAAACTAAACAAATTATTTCATGCACACATGTCTACTAGATATATTTTCACAATGTCTACCTTGAGTGCTTTATGTAGGCATTGTCAGGCGGTAACATATTCCCCTACTTACCTGTTCCTCTACCTCTCACTGGAGAGCCTGGAGTGGATTTATCTTTTGATTTGGTCCCCTTGGTTAGATGTGCTGAAGTCTATTTGGATACAATATATTTTTTGAACACCCCACTCCTGAAGAAGTTTTAGGCGAAACGCGTTGGAACTTAGAACTCGTCCACAGCGTATTTTGTGATCATCAGATCTCTGCATATTGCAGCTACATTTAGAATCCCAGGGGGTACTAGAGCTAACGTTGACCCACGTGTGGAGTCTATTATATTGTATTTTGACAGAGGCTGTGTCCTAAAGGTTCTGATGTTTTACATGTGATGTACAACCGTTTTTGTTCTTTTTTTATTTTATTATGATACGGCTGTTATTGTCATTTTAACAGTTGCCATTGTTTGTCAAAAGGCTGAGTGATAACAAAGGATTGAATTTGAACATACAGTATGTGCGTAATGGTATTTCTTTGGAAGATCATCCACCTTAAAAGTCTCACTAATTTTTGTTCTTCCTCTCTGCTGTGAGGAAACATTGGTTATATGCCATTGTCAATTGTAGCTAGATTTGAACAAGGTCTGTCATCCTAACAAAGGGTTAAAGGTGTAGAGGCTGGACTTCTTTCATTGTATGTGAATGAGGACAGACCTGGGACAGGCTTACTCCGACATTGTTCAAAACCTTGCAGCCATTACACCTCCTCCTGAGAAACATCTAAAAGGTAATATTGGCAATAAAGTTAATATATTTAAAAAACACACACATTTTTATGTATGTTGTGTTAATGGGGACACAACAAACATATAGTGGTTTTTCTTTTTCAAATTTGACAGCAAAAGTGAAAATACGCTTAAATGTTCCTATTAATATTGTTCTCCTTAACTATGCCCTTTCAATGCTCATTTCATATATCTAAACAAATAAAATACATTTACAAATCTCACTTTTTACCCTTTCCCTGTCTCCTGCTGTCATTTAATATCATCTGGGATCATCAAAGGTCTTACAGATGTAATTTCCTTTTATTTCAAGATAAAATAACCTGTGACCACAGGGCTTCATGCATACTGGATTATATCAAAGGAAAGATCTTCAGCGTTGGCTGCTGATGGTTGATCTTCAACTGATGGCTGCAGTAGCAACTATCATGTTCTACTTATTCTTCTCAGCTGTCTCATGGCTGGAAAGTGAAAGTGATCCTTTGGCTCTACCGCTCTTAACGGGACCACATCAATGGCTTCAACATAACAGGGGAGAAGAGATCAAGAACATGCTCAGTTACATGCCTTGGAGGGCAGGGGAGACATTGGGGTCTTTTAGACTTCCAATGTCTTCCTAAAGAGTACCTGCCCAATGTTATCACATGTAATCACAGCAGCACAAATCCTGTGCAACATAAAACAATTGCAACTACTATCTTTTTATTCTAAAAGACCTCTGCTTTCAGAAATTATATAATGTTTTGGAAGGTTTTAAGTAATTTTATGTCCAAAAATGCACATTTTCACATGTATACCACAAAAAAAAATGCTCTGGTACCAGAGGTTAAAATAGATTGTGGTGCTCAGATACAGTTGAGTTCCACTTTAAAAGCAGGGAAATAAAAATATTCCTCTAGTGTCTAATCTACAAATCCGTGGGTTTCATTCAACAATGCAAGGGTTTTCCCAACCTGTCCTGAAATCTCAGCTGTGGTGTATGCTTTTTAGGTATCTTTATGTAACACTACCCCTGTTGGAGCCAATGGAAAGGAAGGGTCTGTTCTTTGCTTCAAACTTCTCAAAAACCTCAGCCCCTCTAACACAACAGACTGAGTGTACAAACATACAATATTACATGAATTCATGGAAAGTATTACTTATTACATAATAGTAGTGCTATATCAAAGAAAATAGGCACCAGACCAAGTAGTAAAGGCAAATGTATTATATTGTCACCCGATATGGTTGGTATCTAGGCAGGTATAAAATGGATTAACAATGGTAATAACACAATTTAGCATGCAAAGTGATTAACAGTAGAGACTAGGTATAAGATAGCATTTGGCATCCAGATCAGCCTATACAGTAAGAAGGTCACCTCAAGTGCAGAAGTGAGCAGTAGTAAAGTTTATTCTGTGGCAGTATAGTGTTGGAACTATACTGCCAGAGTGCATTTGTGGTGGCGATGCTAGTCCTAGACCATCTTGGTAAGCACTGTCCAAAACAAAAGGAGGATGGTAGTGGAGGAGGTAGGAACAAAGGAGGCTTTCAGAATAATTATTCCGGGAGGGACAGTCCTTTGGGTTGTTCTTCTGCTGTCTACCATTGGTGCACTTTAAGAGAGTTGTTACACTTAATGACAGTCCCAGTTAATGAGGGAACGAGGCCTAAAGTCGAACTCCAGGTACTCCTCTTAGCTCTCTCACCACTAACTAATCACTGTATTAATTTTTAAAGAACTACTCTAATTGCAATCTACAATCACTTCATTGACTTTTGTCATGGACTTCTGTGGGCCCCCCAACGCACTTTTTCAAAACACACTGCACTGCAGCGCTGAGGTGGTATCAGTCATTATTTTTATCATTAAATATTTCACATGCTGCTCCAAGCGAGACCAAACTCCACACTCCACAATCATAACTCCCTTGCTGACTCATCTTGTCTTCAATGGAGCAATCAATATGATCAGCATCAGGAATGTCACACACCAAGATGCAAAATACTCTTCCTTTATCAAAATAGCCAGCAGGAACCAGTTCTATTCTGACACGTTTCATGATAGGCACAGCACTTTCTCGAAGATAGCTTTCAAAAAAGTGCTGTGCCTAGTGTGAAACATGTCAAAATAGAACTGGTTCCTGCTGGCTATTTTAATATAAGAAGATTGTTTTGAATCTCAGTGCACAGCATTCCTGTTGCTGATACAATTGAATATTATACTATGGGGAATCTGAACACAACTGTGTAAATTGGCCCTAATACATTATTTTATATTAAAGCAATCTATTTTTTATTAACCACTTCAACACTATAGGACATACCCTTACGTTCTCTAGTACGTCCTCTAGTTGAATAGGGTATACCGATACTGAACTGTAAAAGCAATCCAAGTGGCTAAATAGCTGCTGGATGGCTTTTAAGGGTGGCAGAAGGAGGTCCCCCCCTCCGCCCACCTTCTTTCTCCTTCCCGGGCTCGCCCAAGACTGCAACTGTTGTTTCCACTGGTTGACCAAAGAGATGACCGAGGAATGGAACATCCCCAATCATCTCTATGGTCTAAGAAACCAGAAACAATGAGTATTTTGTCACTTATGGTTTCGGCTGTGTGTTTACTGGCCTGTGAAGCAGCCGATCAGATCATTCTGTGTCTGATTGGCTGCTTTGGAGGCCAGAGAAGATATCTAGGGTCTTATATATTTTATATATATATATATATATATATATATATATATATTTTATATCTCTCCATAAAGAGGACCTGTTATGGACCATGTTATCATAAAGGATGTTGTTCATCCCTTGTGATAGCAATAAAGTTGATCAAAAAATTTAAAGACACAGTGTAAAAAAAGTTTTAATAAAATAATGAATTAAAAAAAAAAAAAGGCAAATGCATACGTAGGTCATGCACACATATGTAATCGGTGTTTGCGCCCCACACGTGAGCTATCGCAAACCTTATAGTGAGAGCAATAATTCTAGCACCAGACTTCCTGTGTATCTCTAAACCATTAACCAGTAAATGCATTTAAAGGGTAGGCTATGGAAAATTTTAAGTTCCGTAGTTTGTCACCATTCCACGAGCGTACGCAATTTTAAAATGTGATATGTTAGGTATCTATTTACTAACATCATATTTTATATTTTACCAAACAATTTGGTATTATATTGTGTTTTGTGTATTAAACTTCATTACAGTGTATTTTAAAAAATACCATGTGATATAAACAATTGCAACATCCACCATTTTATTCTCTAGAGCTTCTGCCTAAAAAGATATATAATGTTTGGGGGGACCTATATAACATTCTAGCAAAAAATACTAATTTTTACATGCAGGAGAGAAATTTCAGAATTGGCCCAATAGGCAAGTAGTTAAAAAATGAAAATGTATACTTTCCCTTTAAGAATGAACAGTTGCATTAGAATCTTTCAGCTTAGCGGTGAACTATTTTTGGACCATTGTTGCTCCTTCTTTTTTACCTTTTTAATTTTGCACATCGTTGTTCAAACCTTTTTTATTTCTGCTAATTAAAATAAACATTTCAGATGTTATTCACACACAGTCGTATTTGACTTGTAAGAAACTGTCAAGTTTTCTAACAAGTCTTATCAATTTGTAGCATGGAACACATTTGTGTTGTTTCCATTCTCAGTCTCTTTGTCTCTATTGATTTAATTAAAATGTTTCAATGTACCAGTTACTGGCAAACATTTATTGCGGACATTAAAGTTTGCCATTACGGTAGCGAAAGGCTAC
This sequence comes from Staurois parvus, assembly GCF_062004578.1. Taxonomy (NCBI): domain Eukaryota; kingdom Metazoa; phylum Chordata; class Amphibia; order Anura; family Ranidae; genus Staurois; species Staurois parvus. The sequence continues at coordinate 7,831,224 of NW_028317823.1, forward strand.
TATTTGCTTGTATCCCCCAGAGCAGTGATAGAGTCTCTCTTACTCATAAAAGAAGGTTTACAAAATTGTAGAAACACAGTCTTCACTTAGAATCCCTCTAGGGGGGCAGGATGGCAACTAAGCAAGTGAAGGTTTAATTGCTAATCACCTAGCAGATTTGTTTGAGCAAGCCTCTGGGTAGCATATTAACAGCAGACCACTGACCCAGAAAACCAAGTACTCTTTGGAATTTGTAGACATGTGTAGAGAGGCCTTTGCCTCTTTGAAATCAAATTCAGCTTGAGCAAAGTTTTAATATGAATCGGCATCTTTTAAAAATACTCACCTGGCTCTGTTTCTTCAGGATCCGCAATCCAGCAACGTGGTGCTGCCCCTTTTCCAGGCTGAATGAGGCCCAGTGATATTCAACCCACTTTCTGTGATCCCAGGGAGTTAACCCTACACGAATGTATTTGAGCAAAGTAACATGGAACTTCAACAACAGTTTCAAACAAAGACTGCCAGAAGGCCATAGATGGTGCAAATGTTGCCACCAAGTCTATTGCTAATCCCTTCTTCAATCTCTCACATGCCCCAAGGGAAAACAGGTTCCTCTGTCCATGTTCCTTCAGGGAAGGGAAGCTCCAAAGGGAACCCTAATGGGGGGGGGGGGGGGTAATTATCTCCAAACAATTGACGTTCCCTCTCTAAGGCTTGCCATACATGATACAATTTTCTTGAGATTTTTGTTTTAGATTTACCAACAACTATATAATATGAGTTCAAACCTAAACAGCACTTTCAATTGTATCCAGTTAGGCTGGCCCTTGAACTACATAGTTGAAGGTAAATATAAAGGAAATTGGGCAGAAATTGGACAGAAAATTGTATAGTGTATGGCCAGTCTTACTGCCTCTGCAAATTCCCTACTCTTTCAACAACCAGTATTTATTTCCTTAGTTGTAAGAATAATTCCTCCAATCAAAGAGCAGGAACTCGATCGCATACATATATACAGTACAGTGCAAAGCTTTTTAGCAGGTGCCAAGAAATGTAAAGTAAGAATGCTTTCAAAAAAAGTTATTTTAATTGTTTTTTTTTTTATCAATTTACAAAATATAAACTGAGAGATTAGAAAAAAAATTAAATCAAATCAATATTTGGTGTGACTATCCTTTGACTTCAAACAAGCATCAGTTCTTATACTTGCACACTTTGTACACTTGCACAAACTCAGGGATTTTGTAGAATTACCCCCGGTTCACATATATGCGGCCATGCGGGCCACGTTTTTTGCAGGCACAAGAGCCCATCCATTTGAATGGACTCCCGTGCCCCGTGACACGCAGAGAAGTCCCTGCACTTCTTCTGAAAATGCAGCCCACACAGGAACCTCGATTACCAGAACGGTTGCGTTTTCCAGTGCAGGCAGCGTGCCATTAGAACTAATGGCACCTGCCTGCGGGTCCGCATTCCTTTGCACGGCTGGTGCGGCTGCACAGATTTTCAGGCAGATCCGCAGCAGCACCACCCGCACAGATGTGAATCTAGCCTTAGGCTGGCCATAAACTATACAATTTTCTTGAGAATTTTGCTTTAGATTTACCAAAAACATATAATATAAGGTCAAACCTAAACAACACTTTCAGTTGTATCCAATTGGGCAGGCCCTTGCACTACATAGTTGAAGGTAAATCTAAAGGAAATTGGACAGAAATTGGACAGAAAATTGTGTAGTGTATGGCCAGCCTAAGAGTCAGGTATATGATTATCCAATAATACCAAACAGGTACTAATAATCATCAATTTCAGATGTAGATTGACACATAGTCATTGACTGAAATAGAAACAGCTGTGTAGGAGGCCTGAGAACAGCCAGACTCTGCTACTAGGTGAGGTTGTGGAAGACCGTTTCATGTCATAGATTATACAAGACTGAGCACATCAACAAGACACAAGGTAGTTATACTGCATCAGCAAGGTCTCTCCCAGGCAAAGATTTCAAAGCAGACTGGGGTTTGAAGAAGCACAAAGAAACGGGCAATGTTGAGGATTGTAGATGCAGTAGTCTGCCAAGGAAACCTAACGCAGCAGATGAAAGACACATCATGCCTACTACCCTTCAATATCAGATGTCCAGCAGTGTCAACAGCACAGAACTGGCAAAAACCAGTGGGACCCAGGTACATCTATCTACTGTCCAGAGAAGTCTGGACAGAAGTAGTCCTCATGGAAAAGTTGCAGCCAAAAAAACATACCTCCAACATGGAAATAAGGCTAAATGACTCAAATATGCAGGAAAGCATAGGAAGGGGGTGCAGAAAAATGGCAGCCGGTGTTCTGGACTGATGAGACAAAATTTGAAATATAGTATTTGACTGCAGCAGTAGGCAGGTTTGTTTGCTGAAGAGCAGGAGAGCTTTACAATAACAAGTGTCTGCAGGCAACAGTGAAGCATGGCGGAGGTTACTTGCAAGTTTGCGGCTGCATTTCTGCAAATGCAGTCTGTACTCTATATATATATATATATATATATATATATATATATATAAATCTGCAAATAGAAAAAATGGTGTCTTCAATGCCTAGAATGACAGGCAGATACATATCCATTATGTCATACCACCAGGGAGGTGTGTGATTGGCCCCAAATTTATTCTACAGCAGGACATGACTCCATACATACAGACAATTTCATTAGGAACTATATTTAAGGTAAAGAAGAACAAGGAGTCTTGGAAGTGATGGTATGGCCCCCAGAGAGCCCTGACCTCAACACCCTGGAGTCTGTCTGGGAATACATGAAGAGAAAGAAGGATATGAGGTAGCCGACATCCACAGAAGATCTGTGGTTAGTTCTCCAAGATGTTTGGAACAACCTACCTGCCGAGTTCCTTCAAAAACCATGTACAAGTGTACCTAGAAGAACTGATGCTGTTTTGAAGGCAATGGGAGGTCATACCAAGTGAATAGGTGAACAGCACTTACTGTAATAATAGTGTTAGCAACCAGAGCTTTCCCCACTGGCTCAATATTTAAAGAATAAGTTCACCTTTGGGAACATGTTACATGTTCCACCAGTTTTTAGGGTGGGACATGTAACATGTTCCCAGTGCTGTAGCTGCCACCCGCTGCCCCCCACTCCCTGCGACAGAAGTACAGAGAGAAGTTCCCCGTGCTAGCTGTTAGTATTTAAAATCAGCACAGCTATGCAGGGGTTTTGCCCACATGGCATGACGTCATTCATTCACTGAGTTCCGTGAATGAATAAACTACAAGTACTGACAGCCTTAGCAGCTGTCGGCTTGTAGTTGTCAATGAACTACTATGACACTGGTCCGTTCGGGCAAGCAAATATACTGACAGGTCTTTAGGAGACCTGCATGGCACCAGCAATTGCTGGTGCAATGCTTTACAGGCTCCTGCAGCCAAAATAAATAAATGTTCATTTTTTACCTGCAAAAAATTGTGCGTTTGTTATTTTTGTGCAAAAGTTTAACTTATTCTTTACAGAAAATACTGGAAAGCACGATAAATTTCAAAATGACAAGTACATTTTGGCAATGGTTTCAGGCAACAAGCCCCTCCATCAGGCTAAATAACAGATCTGTTACAACTTCACAACACAGCCAACAAATAGTAATACCAACACTGGAAATAACATGTTAGTATCTAATTCATTATTAATTAATACCCATCAGGTGAAACACAGTAGCAATAATACAGAGACAATAGAGGTCACTGCAATGATCCAACATTCACTGATTAACATAACCTTGAAAAAAATGAAAAGATAATATATATATAAATCATAAAAAAATTTAATCCAAATCATGATTTAAACCAAATGGAGTGCAGAGTATTGAGTTTGTGGATCCAGAATAACTCCTTTTTAAAAAGTAATTCCCTTTCACCACCTCTCTTTAATTTAGAATCAAATTGGTATACTTCAACTGAGAGACTGTGTGTGTCCCTTCTAAATAAAATATTTATTTATGGTACTTATATAGCGCCGTCAATTTACGCAGCACTTTACATATATAGTGTACATTCACATCAGTCCCTAACCCACAAGGGGCGTACAATCTAAGGTCCCTAGCTCACATTCATATACAACGGCCAATTTAGACAGGATCCAATTAACCTACCAGCATGTCTTTGGAGTGTGGGAGGAAACTGGAGTACCCGGAAGAAACCCACACAGCCAGGCAGGAGGTGCCGTTGCTGGAATTCGAACCAACGACCCTAGTACTGCCAGGCAGAAGTGCTAACCATTTAGCCACTGTGCTGCCCATATCTCGCAAATTCATGTTCTAAAGCAGGGGTCTCCAAACTTTCTAAGCAAAGATCCAGTTTACTGTCCTTCAGACTTTAGGGGATTGTAGCGAGTGAGAGTAGAAAATGCCCTTGCATTTGTGCCCATCATTGGATTTAAAGGGAGGAATAGTGCCCCATTGCTAATATCAGTGAGAAGAATAGTGCTGCATTGTTGATATCAGTGAGAAGTATAATGCCCCATTGATGGTGTCAGTAGGGGGAATAGTGCTCCATCATTGATGACAGTTGGTGGAATAGTGCATCATGGACCAGATAAACCCAAGCAAAGGGCCACATCTGGCCCCCGGGCTGCAGTTTGGAGACCATTGTTCTATAGGCCTATCCCTAGCATATTTTGTTGGGCAATTCTTTCCTTAACTTGCTGTGTGCATATAACATACGCCACATGGACACTTCATCGTGTACTGTAGATGACAAACACGTATAATAATTTTTTAATCTAATCGGATAAATGCAATACTCTGCACCAGGGGCGGACTGACCATTTGAAAACTCGGGCACTGCCCGAGGGCCCGGGGTCAGTAGGGGGCCCCATGAGATGCCCCTGGTACCTTTTTAATACGCTTTTTTGAGTTTGGGCAAGGACACAAGGGCCCCATGATCCCCTATTGCCTGGGGGCCCCATGAGTTGTCAGTCAGCCCCTGCTCTGCACTATGGGTCAGTTATCAAATGCACATGCCCCACACTGTGCTTATATCCTTTGCTAAGAATACAATCAAAATGAATAAAAACAATGTGATGTTGACTTACAATATTACAAAACTCAACAACTCCCCCTTCTGCAATAATGTAAAATGAATTCCCTTCAATAATAATATACACATGGAACTCTACTACAACAAACTACCCTCCCATCTGTACTTAACTATATAAAGTGCATAGAGCAATGACATACAATATTCCAACTGTAACATTCACTGTGCAATATAGTGCGAACATTTTGTAAACTATATAACCCTATGTAAAAATTCATATGTCCCATAAAAATGGAATTCAGTGTTCATAAAGTGCTCTTAAATAGGTGCCGAAAATAAAGGACTGGTGGAAAGGGTGGATCAAATATGTAAATTGGAGGAACTTTATCATTTGAATGAAGATAAGATGGAGAGTCACCATACAAGTTGGAACAAATGGGAGGAATTCAAAAAGTCAAGGATAGCCTTAGAGGTTATGGGGGATTAACATAGAATAATATGGAAACATATTTTGTTCTTCTTTTATAGGGATTACAATCTCCAGAAATGACCAGGAAAATGCAGAGCAGAAGGGGTCAGGGATTGGATGGGGGGGGGGGATGGGTGGTATATAGGTAGGGGGAGGGGGGGACTGGGGGGGGGGAGGAATGAATCGATATAGAAAAAAAATTTAAAACAATAAAAATAAATAAATAGTGTCTCGGCTGGTAGAAATCCAGTATTTTTATTAATTGTGATCAGTACGTGTTCCCCTCCTGAACACCACATTCACCAGATCGTCATAACCTCTTATGAAATATAAGTGAGTCTTTAGTGCTTTAGGGATCTTTCCTCCAGCAGCTTTATCCGGATTGACTCCCCACAATAACTTCTTCATAAACTTTCCTCCAGTTTACATATCTAAAGGGAAAAGAACCAGGAGGCAGCCTCCAATAGTGTAATTCTGCATTTATTAACAGTTCAAAATAATTAAAATACATGTCAGTGTGATGACGTCGGTGTGATGACGTCAGTGTGAGGACACACGTTGGGAAGGGCTTACTACATCACTCCAGAAAGTGGTTTGCATACGCAATAGATTGTGTATATACAATCATTGTTATGGATTAAGTGTATATTAATTGCTTTTGACTGTTAATAAATGTTTGCACCCACAGGGGTGCCCCTAAAGCACATGACTTGCCATGAGGACAGCACCCATGGGGGAACTGCTAACGAAGAGGTAATATCCTTGCATAGAGCAAGTAGGTATAACACCTTTTTTATTTTAATAAAATAAAAATAAGCTATGATACTCTAATATTGGTAAAGTATCAGTATCTAGTAAACACTTGACACATTTCCTAAAACCCTGAAAAATGTTTTTTTTTTTGTATTGCCATGCCAATACAATTTCAATATCTCTAGGCTATATGTAATAATTTACAAAATCAAAGCAGCCAGCACAGTACTGCAGGTGTCAATACATAAACTGCATAAACAAAAATATGCAGCGCTATACATTCAGAATTACTAGTAACCATAAAAATGGTTATAACCTTATATATATATATTCTTTTATATGTATTTTTTATGGTTACTAGTAATTCTGAATGTATAGCGCTGCACATTTTTGCTTATATTGCCATGCCAATGTTTTGAATTCAGTGTTCAATTTTGGGATGTACATTGGGACAAAAAGCACATCCACAGTTAGAATCATGTTTGTTTGAGAAACTTTTTCCATCTTATGCCTTTGATTTTCCCTGTCTACTATGGTCAAAAATGATTGTCAATTTGACCTCATTATCTGTTACAAAATCGAACAAACATTTCCTAAAATATTTTTTTTTTCTGTGCAGTTTAATAGGCACCAGTTTGACCATGCTGTCCAATCCATTTAAACTAACCTGGTCAGACACACCCCACTCTTCTTGTGCAATGCAAACCTGAGTAAGAACTCTTGTGAGCAGCGGTGTGGCTGTTTCTCAGCTCAGCATTCCTACTGATCTGATCAGACACATCCCTCTCTTCCACTGCAATACAAACCTGAGTGAGAACACGTGATGAGGGGTGTGGCTGTTACTCAGCTCTGCATTGCCACTGACCTGGTCAAACACATCCCATTCTTCCACTGCAATACAAACCTGACTGACAACTTGTGATGAGGGGTGTGGCTGTTACTCAGGTCTACATTCCCACTGACCTTGTCAGGCACATTCCCTTACTTCCCCTGCAATACAAACCTGAGTAAGGACACTTTTGATGAGCAGTGTGCCTGTTACTCAGCTCTGCATTCCCACTGATCTGATCAGACACACCCCTCTCTTCCACTGCAATACAAACCTGAGTGAGAAAATGTGATGAGGGGTGTGGCTGTTACTCAGCTCTGCATTGCCACTGACCTGGTCAGATATGCCCCCTCTTCCTCTGCAGTACAAACCGTTGTGATGAGGGGTGCGGCTGTTATTCAGCTCTGCATTCCCACTGATCTGATCAAACACATCCCATTCTTCCACTGCAATACAAACCTGACTGGGAACTTGTGATGAGGGGTGTGGCTGTTACTCAGCTCTGCATTCCCACTGACCTTGTCAGGCACATTCCCTCACTTCCTCTGCAATACAACCCTGAGTGAGAACATGTGATGAGGGGTGTGGCTGTTACTCAGCTCTACATTCCCTCTGACCTGATTAGACACACCCCTTCTCTTCCACTGCAATACAAACCTGAGTGAGAACACATGACAAGGGTTGTGACAGTTACTCAGCTCTGCATCCCCAGTGATGTGGTCAGAAACACCCCTCTCTTCCTGTGCAATACAAACTTGAGTGTGAACACTTGTAATGAGGGGTGTGGCAGTTACTCAGCTCTGCATTCCCACTGACTTTGTCAGACATGTTTCCTTACTTCTGCTGCAATACAAACCTAAGTGAGAATATATCATGAGGGGTGTGGCTGTTACTCTGCACGTGAGCATTACCACTATTGCAGGCCATACATGGGTCGATTTCTGATTGCGTTTTCTTTAGAAAAAATTGAAAATGTTGTGCCTTTTGTAATCCGATGGTGCCATCATTGATTTTGAAATTCGACCAAACAAGCCTTCAATTTCACCTCATGTTGCTACAGAAAAGAATTTTCGTGGCTGGGAATCTTCTTTTCTTTCCAGGTCACAGCTCATACTCATTTCTTTTTCGACTATATTTCTCGCACAAATCTTCCATCATTGATTAGAAATTCATTTGTTTTTCAGAAAATTTCCAATATTCCCGATCACTCCCGATGGCCGCACGAAAATCAGTTGATGCTGCAGCCCACTAGTGGTGCAAAATTTAAATGAAAATTCTTAGTTATTATTTTCAAAAGAAAATTCTTTTGGATTTTGACCCATGTATGGCCTGCATAAGAAATGGGTATTTTAAGACCTCTCCAATTGAAAATCAGTTACAAACAGGGGCGGACTGACCATTTGGAAACTCGGGCACTGCCCGAGGGCCCAGGGTCAGTAGGGGGCCCCGTGAGATGCCCCTGGTACCTTTTTCATAGGCTTTTATGAGTTTGGACAAGGACACAGGGCCCCATGATCCCCTATTGCCCAGGGGCCCCATGAGTTGTCAGTCCGTCCCTGGTTACAAATCATAATATAAAATAGTAAAGGACTACAAAGACAATAAAATGTGCGAAACTGAGGTTCATTTCTACCCATAATATGAAGTACTGATGTCATTGTTTCCTAAATATTGTTGGTCTTTTTTTAAAATGGAAGTGTACAATCCAAATGCACACGTTCCTGCGTTAACAATTGCTGTTTGTATAAGTTCTGTTCCAGCGACCGAACCAAACAGGATCAGCAAGGGAAAATGTCACCAGCACACTGAGAATCACCAATATGGGTCCAAACGTTTTAATGAATGATCACATAGTTACAGCACGGCAACGTTTCGGAGTCTCGCAGGACCCCTTCATCAGGCATGTGACTAAACGTTTGGACCCATATTGGTGATCCTTGGTGTGCTGGTGACATTTTCCCTTTTTTAAAATGGAACCACCAGTGATGATGTTTGGATTTCAGCAGATGTCACCCTTCTTCGGCTTACAGAGCAGTAGTAGGTGCCAGGATTGGAGCTCACTGTTTTCAAGCACAAGGCCCCACTTCTTCTAAGGTGTATTTGCACAGCTTCAGCACTCAGACTGTTAATTTATAAAAAAAAAAAGCTAAAATAAAAGAAAAAAGACAAGTCCCTCTGGTCTGAAGGCAGATTCAGAGATCACTGCAAGACAGAGAGCTTGGGAAACTGACCTTTGAATTTATTTATTATTGCAAAAACCTGATAGTAACTGAACTGATGCTTTGTATGCTTGTGGTATATCAGAAAATGAAAGCTTCTTTTGTGTATTATTAGACCCTGCCAGTAAAATATTGATTTTCCTCTATCTGAATGTCAGACAGCTGACTTTATTCTTATGACAGGTTAGTCTTTTGCAGGCTTCAGTATGTGGTAGTCATTTTTCCTATAAAAAGAGCTCTCAGTACATTGCCTAGCACTTTAAATCTGATTACCAACAACAGAGGTATCTTCACTCCATGAAGGAGCCATTGGGTGAATTGGTCATCCATTGGCCACTCATATATGGGGAAAGAATGTGCTCTGATGCTAGTCTGCATATCCTGCTATCCTATTAGGGACCCTGTCTGTGAGTACCGAAAAGAAGATGCCTTGCACATACTTACTCATTTGTGCCTGTACCCCCTCTTGGCTTAGTCATTGATGCTTTGGTACCTCTTTTAGGCTGATCCCTCTTCAAGAACCCCCATGTACTTACAGGTAAGTGGGCATATATCTACATGCAGAAGGCTCAGACACTGCCCCTTTGCCAGCCTGCTAGACTTCAATGCCATTTAGTAGCACTGGGGGAAAGACCCCCTCCTCCAAATAGTATGTTGGTGGATATCTACATACACACTGCCCCCTTGCCATGGTGATACCAGCCTGGTTGACTGCTTCACTGGTTTGTTACCATTGGGGGAAAAACATTTTTTTAATTATTTAAAGTGTTTTAATAAAAAGAATAAAAACTTTAATAAAAAGTTAGTCTTCAAGTTCTGAACCCATATCCAATGACTAGGACCAGAATTATGCACACTATGGCTACAAATGAATTATATGCTATCTCAGTGTAGTACCCATTCCCGCGGGAGCCCGCAGTCTAAGCTCCCTAGGGTCTTTGCATTTGCACCCAAGCACACAGCCACTTCTCTTGCTCAATGAGCAGTCTAGGGATTTACTGTGCATTTCTGATGCTTTAATGCAAAATGTGAACTTTGATAAGTTTAGGGTAACTGTGGGATACTCCAGTAACTTTAGTTGCAACTTTAGGACACTAATTCTCCTCCTATTATCCTGAGAAGAGTCCTTGCACAAGCAAATAGTGGACTGAGCTATTCCAGGAGACCAGGCACAATGTCCCCTTTAAGCAACACTGACTCTAGCACCAGAGGGATGGCCTCAAGCCTCACGGATCGCTCACACCAGCCAGTTCTCACTAATTTCCTTGGATAATTGGAAGTCTCCTTTGGGGAAGTCAGAACAGATCCCCAGACAAAAAGTTCCTCATTCAGCTTCAGCAATTTTTAGCAGAACAGGCTCCCCAGCTAGCTTAGCTGGGACCTTGTTGAACAGCAGACACATGGCAGGCCTGCCCAGAAGAGCATCTGCCCTGCAGGCTGTGGTCTCTTCCTGGAAAAAGCCTCCTCTGTTGCAAGTCTCAAAGTATTTATACACATTCCTAGCCACCATCTGGGCACACTCTCCCCAGGGATTTGCCAGTGTTGCATCAATATGCAGTTGCTGATTTGACTCTCCAAGCCCTCTATATTTCAGAACCTCTCTAGACAAACATGGGGAAGTCCTGCAGCCAGTGGAACACAGACCAGACCTAACTAATCACACTGAACTCAACTTATTACATTGAGCCAAGAGCTAAATTTACCCAACTTAGCACCTGTCAAGGAGGGTGCTACATCAGCATGGTGTATATGCAAAAAATGTGTCTGGGAAATGTGCAGAGAATGTGACATTGCCTTTTTATATATGAGACAAAAGTGACAGAAAGCACATTTTTCCATTAAGTAAGTGATTCCGATGAACCCTGTGAAGTTTTCACAAGCCAAAATGTACTGTATGAATAGCTGAATGTCTTCCTTTCAAATGTGCAGCAAAATGTGACTTTATTTTAAAAATCATAGCAAAGGAAATGGGAGTAATTGTCAGTAAAAGCAAATATTTTCTAAACTAAATCTTCAGATTGTGTAGATCAGGGATCTTCAAACTTTCTAAGCAAAGAGTTTACTCTCCTTCAGACTTTAGGGGGGCCAGCCTGTGGCCAATGGGAGTAAAAAATTCCCTGACATTAGTGGACATAAGCAATGCACCATCACTGCTTTGAATGGAAGGAATAATGCCCCATTGTTGGTATCAATGGGAAGAATAGTGTCCCATCGATGCTGTCAGTGTAAGGAATAGTGCCCCATAGATGGTTTCAGTGGGAGGAATAGTGCCCCATAGATGGGGTCAGTGTAAGGAATAGTGCCCCAAGGGCCAGATAAAGGCAAGACAAGGGCCACATTTGGCCCCCGGGCTGAAGTTTGGAGACCAATTGTGTAGATCTTTCATTCACTAATATGTAAGGTGAATCCTATTTAATTCAGATCTCAATACTGCCCTCTGCTGTTCATAGAGAATTTACAGGCCCCTACCATGCTGAGACTTGTTCGGAAAGAAATGTCGGCCATGCTGAAATTTCAGATAAGGCTCCATTTGTAGAAAAGCTTCATTTGTGGTTAAAAAAAACCAGACCTTATATGAGAGTTTCTATTCTAGTGGCTGCAGACCTGCAGTACTACAGCTTTTTTTTACATCTTTTAAATCTAAGCCTGTACAGCAACTTTTCACTTGCAGTCAGGCAAGTACCATTCTGCTGGCAACCGCCAAACCCAGACATGCCAGACAGAGAAGCGTGTTTTGTCACTCCAGAGAACATGCCTCCACTGCTCTAGAGTCCAGTGGCGGCGTGCTTTACACCACGGCATCCAACGCTTTGCATTGCACTTGGTGCTGTAAGGCTTGGATGCAGCTGCTCGGCCATGGAAACCCATTCCATGAAGCTCTCTATGCACTGTTCTCGTGCTAATCTGAAGACCACACCAAGTTTGGAGGTCTTAAGCTATTGACTCTGCAGACAGTTGGCGACTCCTGCACACTGTGCACTTCAGCATGCCATGACCCCGCTCTGTCATGTTACGTGGCCTACCACTTGGTGGCTGAGTTGCTGTTGTTTCCAGTTGCTTCCACTTTGTTATAATCCCACTAACAGTTGAGGGTGGAAAATTTAGTAGCCAGGAAATGTCACGGATGGACTTATTGCACAGGTGACAACCTATCACAGTACCACGCTTGGAGTCACTGAGCTCCTGAGAGCGACCCATTCTTTCACAAATGTTTGTAGAAGCAGTCTGCATGCCTAGGGGCTTACTTTTATACACCTGTGGCCATGGAAGTGATTGGAACATCTGAATCACATGACTTGGAGGGCTGGCCCAATACTTTTAGCAATATATTGTATATATGTAGTCTCAGGAGATTTGGAGCAGTGTTGTCAACCTCCTGCAGCATTTTTTACTGACAAAATATGGAAAATTTATTGACGGAGCACATTTTTTTACTGAGAACCTGGTTAATGACATTAAAAACTAAGCCCTTGTTCCTACTGAATGCAACTTTGAACTCTTCACTTGAAGTAGCGCAATTTCAAAGCCCCAGATCAATGTGATGTGTACCTCCGATTTCATTGCGGATTGAACTTCATTTAGCAGAAGTCAATGCAAGTTGTACTGAAATCAGAAAAAAAGTAGTGCAGGAACTATTTTTGAAATTACGCTGCTTCAAGATCGCACTGATTAATACAGTGCCATAGAGGTACTTTAGAAGTGACTTCAGGCACAATTTGTAAATGGCATGTTGGACCTGAAGACGCACCAATGTGAACCAGGGCTTAGACAACCAATACTTAAACAATATAAACACAATATGGAAACACTGACAAAACTCCACAAATGATTTGGCTGGTTTACATTTACAAAAGTCAACACGACAAATTGTCAGCCCCTGATCTTTACAGACAGTTGTAAGTTACAAACTGTCCATAAATTTACTGGCAGTTGGCAACCCTGATTTGGAGTGAGATTTGGTGCCTAGGCACTTCTGTGTCTGCACCTCATAGCTGTATATCAGCATTGTGAGATCTAAGAGACTGCTGCCTCTGACTGCTAGTCCAGAAGATTCAGAGTCAGATTTGGTGCCGCCTAGCAGGGGCGGACTGACAACTCATGGGGCCCCCGGACTGACAACTCATGGGGCCCCCAGGCAATAGGGGATCATGGGGCCCCTGTGTCCTTGCCCAAACTCAAAAAATTTATGAAAAAGGTACCAGGGGCATCTCATGGTGACCCCGGGCCCTCGGGCAGTGCCTGAGTTTCCAAATGGTCAGTTCACCCCTGGTGCCTAGCCACTCCTGTTCTGTAGCCTTGTAGCTGTACATCTGCAATGCGAGATCTAAGGCACTGCTGCCTCCAGCCACTAGTCTCAGGAGATCTGGAGTGAAATTTGGTGCCTAGGCACTTCTGTTCTGTAGCGTGAGGTCTAAGAGACTGCTGCCTCTGACTGCTAGTCTCAGGAGATTTGGAGTGAGATTTGGTGCTTAGACCCTTCTGTTCTGTAGCTTTGTTGCTGTATATCTGCGGTGTGAGATCTAAGGAACTGCTGCCTCTAACTGCTAGTCTCAGAAAAATTGGAGTGGTGTTTGGTGCCTAGGCACTACTGTGTGTATACCTCATAGCTGTGCAGTGTGAGATCTGAGGCACTGCTGCTTCTGACTGCTAGTCTCAGATTTGGAGTGAGATTTGGTGCCTAGCAACTCTAGTTCTGTAGCCTTGTAGCTGTACATATCCAATGCAAGATCTAAGGCACTGCTGCCTGCAACCACTAGTCTCAGGAGATTCAGAGTGAGATTTGGTGCCTAGGCACTTCTGTTCGGTGCCTTGTAGCTGTACATCTCCAATGCAAGATCTAAGCCACTGCTGCCTTTGATTGCTAGTCTCAGATTTGGAGTGAGATTTGGTGCCTATCCACTCTGGTTCTGTAGCCTTGTAGCTGTATATCTGCAGTGTGAGATCTAAGGCACTGCTGCCTCCAACCACTAGTCTCAGGAGGTGTGGAGTGAAATTTGGTGCCTAGGCACTGCTGTTCTGTAGCATTGTAGCTGTATATCTGCAGTGTGATATCTAAGGCACTGCTGCGTCTGACTGCTAGTCTAAGGGGATTCGGAGTGAAATCCCGGTGCAGTTGTCAGCATCGAGAGAGCCTTTTTTTTTCCCTTTCACAGGTTGGCGGTGGCGGCGAGCATCTTGATTGATGTTGGATCTACTTCGGGGGACATTTTTAACATTTTTGTTTTTAATAAAGGACTTGTCAAAGACTGTCTCTTGTCATTTTTACTTTTTTTTTGTGACTGGGTAGCTGGACTATGTACCCAATACATTCACATAGGGGGAGGAGACCGGTATCTGGGCCCCCCTTGTTAAAGGGGGATTCCAGATCAGATTCCGATACGCGCCCCATCCGCAGACCCCTACTACCAACGGCCCATAAGCACCCCTCCACGTTATAGGTATGCGGCCTGGTAAGGTTCAGGAGGGGGGGCGCCTACTCATCCCCCCCACTTTCCTGACCTGCCAGGCTGCATGCTCAGATAAGAATCTGATATTAATTTGGAGGGAGCCCATGCCATTTTTTTTTAATTTTGCTCAAAGGGCTTTGTATCTAAGGGGGGGACCCCACAAGTTTTTTTTTTTTTTAATTGCTGGGCAGTGCCAGCAATTCTTTTTACATTCAGTTGTCAGCGGAGAACCCCACTGACAGCTGAAACAATAAGGAACGTGCTTAGCAGCTGTGTGGTATCTTACAATTATGAATTGTCCCCTCTGTTCCAAGTTTGTGGTTGAACTTTTTTTAAGTTCGAATGTTCGACCATGAACCGAACGGGGGTGTTTGGCCAATCACTACCGCCAGGAAAAAAAAAAGGTAATCACAAGCAGTGGCATCCCGAGGCAGGTGCGGGGGGAGCTGCCTGCACCGAGTGACACTGACAGCACGGGGTGACACCAGACCCGCTCCACGAAAAGGTAAGTTGTAAAGCAAGCCGACGATCCCCAAAGGAAGGATCTGATCCATCCTGCGTGGATCGTTGGCTTTCTTTACAACTTACCTTTTCGTGAAGCGGGTCCGGTGTCACCCCGTATAGGTTGCATGCCGATGATCCCCGCAGGATGGATCGGATCTGCGGATTGAGCATAATGGATCAGAGTCCGATCCATTATGCTCAATCTGCAGATCCAATCCATTCTGCGGGGATCGTCGAAGGGGGTGTCACCAAGTGTTACCGCACCGGGTGACACCAACCTCAGGGAAGCCCCTGATCACAAGTATGTTTCATTTCCATTTCCGATTTTCGCTCTTTTTTGAGTGGTTCCATTGCAGTGACAACTTTATGATAAGAAAAAAGTGCAGCGCTAGTAAAGATGACATATGACAGTTAAATCATTCTCAACGCTCTAGCGTTCTTAGAAAAAAATGAATAAATGGTGACTTGAGTGAACAAGCAAAAAGATTATATATGATAGAGGTGAAGCACTCTATGGTGACATATATAGAAGTATAAGTGAATGAGCAAATATAGCGCAGAGCTAAAATGCAGCGCAATGGTGACATATATATCTGTATTGTGACTGCAGTGAAACAAATCAACAAATGTTGTAAATCAGAGCAAAATCAAAGTGATAAAATGACCAATAAACAAATATATCAAAAAAGTCCACAAGATGATCGTGATATCAAGTGATAGGTGAATCTGTGACGAATTCTTCCTTCTAATACATTCACCAGAAGTGCATATTGAATGCGCATTAAAAGCAGTGGTAACAAACTCCTCCAACCGTCAGGCACAGATATCATCTTAGTAAAGATGGCCTCTCCGCTACTTCCGGTCAATGTGTAACGTCCGACGTCACGTCTCTTGATGCGTTTCATCACTTCCTGACTTCCTCATAAGGGCAAGTGACGTCGGATGTTACACATTGACCAGAAGTAGCGGAGCGGCCATCTTTACTAAGGTGATAACGATACAAGCGTTCTTGGAAGCTGCTTGAGAGATCCTGTGATATGGGAATACATGCAATTTTATTTCTATATTGATGTAAGCATATTTTATTAAAGCCTCGATCTATTTAACCTGAATACTACACTATATTGTCCTTTCTTTCCTTCTGAGTGGTAATCTATGGACAACCCTGAGAAGTGCTTCCTTATATCATGCTTGAGAACATGGGATAGTCCGGTATCTTGCATAGCGATTGTGGAATAATCTTGGAGAAATTTTTGGAGTTTGCATGTTGGATTATCATCCTAAAGGCTTTTGATTATTTTATTTAGGCTAAGAGTATTTACTTTAGCCACAAAGAAGTGCTCATGGGGTGTTTCACTTTGCCACGTGTTTTCAGTTTTTCACATATTGGCAATTTATGTATATACAGTATGTTATGATCATTTGAGGATTATACACTATCCAGTTTCTTATACATTTTTTGGAGGTACACGGTGGAAATCGACCATACTTGTTGGACAAATATATTGAAGAAAAAAGAATTGAGAAGACTCACTGACACTATTCATTTTGGACTTTCAAGGGTGAAAATGTGACTTTTTAAGTGTTAAGCTTTAGGGTTATTGTTTTTGCATATTTTATTTAGTGTATTTGGACACCGGTTTTTGATTTTGTACCTCCAACAGATCGCCCAATACTCAGCATAAGGGAACAGCTCACAAGTAGAGCTCAGAGAGAGAAAGCGCTTATGGTGCAGTATTTAAATTAGAAATGATTATTATTATTATTATACAGTATTTATATAGCGCCAAAAGGTTTGCTCAGCGCTGTACATTATAGTGGGGGACAGAACATGAGACAATACAGTATCAAAACAAAACAGGAGGGGTTCAAGGGCCCTGCTCTTTCGAGCTTACAATCTAGGAGGGAGGGGATAGTGGTACAGGAGGAAGTGGCTGTGGGGGATGGAGGAGTGGAGGAGTGGAGGAGTGGAAGAGATCGGCTGTTAGGTGAGGATGGGGTAGGCTTCCCTGAAGAGATGGGTTTTCAGGGTGCACCTAAAGGTGAGGAGGGTAGATAACAGTCTGATGGATTGGGGTAGTGAGTTCTAGAGGATGGGGGAAGTCCTGGAGAAGTCCTGCAGTCGGGAGTGGGAGGTGGAGACCAGGGAGCTAGAAAGTAGGAGGTCTTGTGAGGAGCAAAGAGTACGTGTAGGGTGGTATTTGGGTATCAGGTTGTTGAGGTAGTTTGGGGCAGCATTATGAATGGGTTTGTATGTCAATGTTAGTAGTTTGAATTTAATGCGTTGGGCAATCGGAAGCCAGTGGAGGGAATGACAGAGAGGTGTGGCAGATACGGAGCGGTTGGTAAGGTGGATGAGTCTGGCCGCTGAGTTCAGGATAGACTGAAGCGGGGATAGTCTGTGATGAGGTAGGTCGGTGAGGAGGGAGTTGCAGTAGTCCAGACGTGAGATAATAGGAAATGTAAAAGCACCCACGTGGAGCAAACAGAAATGTGAATCCACTTACAAAGATGGCCGCCAGACCACCTTATGGACGTGGTAGCGTGACGTCAGCACATAGGCTCCTCCCTAAAATTATTTTCCAGTGACAACTTTATGTTCCAATACTCAGATTACATAGGACAAAATCTCATACGGTGTCAGACACTTTGATATATGGTATTGTTCTCTCTGTGCTAAATATACTGTATGTTACAATGATCCCATGCAATTACATTCTATGTACATGTCATTCTCTGGACATCCATATATCCATTCATCACACACTGGACACTGACAGAACTTAGAAGACAAATAAAAAACTAGTGAAAGCTGAACTCCAGCCAAGTACACAGATGGAATACAAATAAAGGAGCTGATTTACGTGCCCAAAGTTTTGTATTTATGTCCATTCAGCCCCGAAATTTACACAGCTCTAGCACACAGCGCAGGGAAGGAGACCTATTTTTTCTTTGCTGCAGTTCAGTAACACTTACAGGTCTTGTCCCTCCCCCAGTCTGTGATTGGATAGTGAAAGGAGAAGCAGCGCAGTGATGAACTCAACTCTCTGTCACCCTGCTCTTTTTTTCCTTACAACATATTCCTTGTAAGCACATGAGCACTGCAGAAAAAACTGATTGGCTGATTGTGCTGCTTCTCACTCTTCCACCATAAGCCGTACTTACTTTACGCTGCTTGAATTTAAAAAAATACATTTTGTGATGTACTGATGATTACAGAGCTGATTTGATTTGTGTCTTTAAACTGTATCTGCCCAGAGATCCGCTTAAAATACTGGATTTAACGCCAGCCAAAAATATTTGTTTTTTAGTTTTGAATAGGGTTGGGAAGAGATAGAACCTCTGCCAGGTTTTTATTGCTCTCTGCATCCCTGGTGGGTGACCAGCAAAAGTGGGAGAAATCTCTCTAATGATAGTATAGACTGTAATAAAAAACTGTTGATGCTAAAAAAATCCTGAATAATAATGATAATAAAAATAATAATAATTCAGTTAGGGTTTATCTTCTTTAGAGCCCAGCTCCAGGGTCAGTATCCTGCCAGCGGATCACTTCTCTCCCCTCTACAATCCAAGCACCCCCCCCCCCCAACTGTATACTGTGTTAAAATACTTAAATTTTTTCCTAAGGCCCCTTTCAGATGGGCATCCGTATATCCGTTTTCCATTTGTCCGTTTACGCATGAAAAAACAGACATCCTTGTATTTCTGTGGACTGGCGGATGTAAACGGATAATCAACTGTTTACATCCGTTAACCACTTACCTTCCAGAGGATTTACCCCCCTTCCTGACCAGGTCATTTTTTGAGTTATGGC
The DNA here is from genome assembly GCF_062004578.1 of Staurois parvus. Classification (NCBI taxonomy): domain Eukaryota; kingdom Metazoa; phylum Chordata; class Amphibia; order Anura; family Ranidae; genus Staurois; species Staurois parvus. Next base: position 7,850,272 of record NW_028317823.1, read on the forward strand.
GCTGCATTACTTTAACTGACAATTGCGCGGTCATGCAATGCTGCACACAAATTAAATTTATGTCTTTTTTCCCATGAATTGGACTTTCTTTCAGTGGTATTTGATCGCATCTGCGTTTTTTATTTTTTGCGCTTTAAGCAAAAAAGACAGACAATCTTGAGAAAATAACAATATTTTTGACTTTTTGCTATTAAACATGTCCAGTAAAAAAAATTTAAAATCAAATTTCAGCATAAATTTAGACCAAAATGTATTCTGCTGCATGTCTTTGCTAAGAAAAATCCCAATACATGTAAATGAATTGGTTTACGTGAAAGTTATAGCGTTTACAAATGGCGGTACAGATATTGGGATTTTTTTCCTCTACTAGTAATGGTGACAATCAGTGACTTTTAGCGGGACTGCGGTACTGCGACGGACATTCTGACACTGGGGGGGGGGGGAACTTGGTGTCACTGACATCCCCAGTGACACCAATACAGTGATCAGTGCTAAAAAAAGAGCACTGACACTGTACTAATGGCACTGGGCAGGAAGGGGTTAATGTGATTGGCGATCAAAGGGTTAACTGTGTGCAGGGAGTGTTTTACTGAAGGGCTGGGTGTGTGCTTCACTGTAAGCACATTGATCGGTACGGCTGTCCTTTGCACAGCCATCCCGAGCAGTGTTCCCAAGCTGACAGGGAGGAAGAATGTTTGTAAACAAAACAATCTTCCTCCCCTTCGGTGATTGTCGGTAATCACCGGGCGCCGGTGGGTAATCACTGGCCGGGACCCGGTGATTGACATCCGCAGCCATGAATGGCAGCGCGTGGCTCGCGCACGCCCCCTACCCGGAAATGCAAAATCACGTATATATACGTGATTTTGCACCCCCGTGCCACTATGTAGCAGTATATCTGCTATACGGCGGTGGGTAAGTGGTTAATGTCCGCATCCGTTTCCATCCATTTGTTTGAACGGAAGAAAACCCTATTTTTCTTCCGTTACAAAAAATGGAACGGATAAAAAAATTAATGTAAACAAATGAAAAACAGATGTAAACAGATGTGAGCAGACAAAACATGGATGTAAACAGACAAAAAATGGATGTAAACTGAAGAAAAACTGATGTGAACTGATCCATTTTTTTGTGGAAAAAATGTGACTGAACTGATGAAAAAAATGGAACGTCTGTGTGAGAGGGGCCTAAGTCTTCAGGTCAGTCAGTTGACACACTGAGGTTTATTTACTAAAGCTGGAGAGTCCAAAATCAGACTCCCTTCTGCATTGAAACCAATCAGCTTCTAACCTCAGCTTGTTCAATGAAGCTTTGGCAATGAAACCTGGGAGCTGATTGGTTTCTATGCAGAAGTGAGTCTGATTTTGCACTCTCCAGCTTTAGTAAATAAACCCCACTTTGTCCTTTTCAGCAGCACTCTGCCATTATCGCCACTCTCTATATATATGAATGAAGATCACCTTCATGACAACACCTTAGGAGGCGGGCCCATGACACCCTACAGTCACAGTATTTCCTCCTTATTTTGAGTTGAGTGATGCTTAGTGTCACTCAAGCCATAAGACTGATGACATCTTGTGGACAATAAAAAGAACTGCGGCCAGCAATGCAAAACTAAGGCTCTGTTCACACATATGCAGTTTGTTTTTTGTCTTTTTTGCAGTGCTTTTCGCAGTTTGTTTTGCATTTTTCTACACGTTTTTGACATATTTTTTTGCTGGGCAGAATAAAAATGCAAAACGCAGCAAAAACGCACTACCATTCATTTCAGCACATTCTCCTTTGAACCCTATTGTAACAAAAACGCTGCTTTTTGCTTTTAAAACAGTCCCTTTCCAAAAACACAGCAGCTCAAAAAAGCACAGATGTGAGCGTGTTCAAACCATGTTAAATGGACTGTAGTGCATTTCTGCAAAAAGCAAAAACCTTCTCCATGCACTGTTTAGGAAATATTTACTTCTGAAAACAGCGGTGACGTCACAGTGAATGCGCAGGAGTGACGTCATCGCGGCTCAGCTATTCAAAGGACCAGAGCCCATGAACCCAGAAGGAAGTCCGGGTGAAGATGAAAACCCTGTCAGCACTGATATTAGCACATTATAACGTTGCTTTTAGGGGAAACAGTTTTTGTTTGTTTTTTTTTAGCTTCAAATTTAAGTTGTTCATTTTGTTTCGTCATACTCGTTGTGTTAGAATGATTCATTTTTGCAATTTGTAACCTGTATTCGTTTCTTATATTCGTTATTTTCAGATGTGAATTTTGGAAGACAGCTATATTTGTTCTACTTTATTCTATTCTTTTCTATTCTAGTCTATTCTGTTTTATTCTTTTCTATTGTTTTATATTCTATTCTATCCTTTTATTTTAAATTCTGTTCTACTCTTTTCTTTTTTATTCTATTCTATAAAGCAGCCTAAGTAGGAATCATCATCTTATTTCACTTTTATTCCTTACTGTATTTTTCCTTACTGTATTTATTGCAATATGTTTCCATTTTGAATTCAGATTTATTTTTTAATTCAAATTCATTCTTGAATTTGGATTATTTGTTTTGTTATAAGTTATTTCACATCTGTTGATATTCATTACTATTGTATTTTGGAAATTCGAATACATCCGAATTTCCGAGTGATGAAACTTTCTTCTGAATTTTGATTATTAACAAAATTGCACGATTCTATACTTCAGTTTCTCTTATTTCATCGGCATAAACCTGAAACTGCCCCCCCCCCCCCACTGCCTAATAGGCTACCATCCATAAACTCGAGTAATGCAGTTTGCATTGTAATACGATCCAAGAGAATGACTCTACAGCATGAGAGCTACATGCAGATTATTATTATTATTATTATACAGTATGTATAAAGCGCCAATGGTTCGCTCAGCGCTGTACATTACAAAGGGGGACAGAACATGTGACAGAACAATAACAATACAATGCAAAACATGAGGGGATTGAGGGCCCTGCTCTTTCGAGCTTACAATCTAGGAAGGAGGGGATGGTGGTACAAGAGGAGATAGCTGTGGGGGATGGGGTGGTAGGAAGAGTGGAGGAGGTCGGCAAGTTATCAGGGGGTGGGGTAGGCTTCCCTGAAGAGGTGCGCCTAAAGGTGAGGAGAGTAGGTGATAGTCTGATGGGTTGGGGCAGGGAGTTCCAGAGGATGGGTGACACTCTGGAGAAGTCCTGGAGGCGGGCATGGGAGGAGGAGACCAGGGAACTAGAGAGAAGGAGGTCGTGTGAGGAGCGGAGTGTGCGTGCTGGGTGGTACTTGGATATTAGGTCAGTGATGTAGTTCGGGGCAGTATGGTGGGCGGCTTTTTTACGTCTGTGTTAGGATTTTGAATTTGATCCGTTGCGCAATCGGAAGCCAGTGGAGGGATCGGCAGAGGGGGGTGGCGGAGATGGAGCGGTTGGAAAGGTGAATGAGTCTGGCAGCCGTATTCAGGATCGACTGAAGCGGGGATAGCCTGTGGCGAGGCAGGCCAGTGAGGAGGGAGTTGCAGTAGTCGAGTCGTGATATGAGGAGGGAGTGGATGAGCTGTTTAGTGGTTTCTGGGGTTAGGAACGTGCGGATTTTGGTGATGTTGCGGAGGTGGAGTCTGCACGAGTTTGTTAAAGATTGGACTTGGGGCTGGAAGGATAAATCTATTACAATGGCCTTCTATTATTGGTTATTTCTGCAAGTTTTAGAAATGGACATTGTTAAAATTGACACAATAACATCAAGGACAAAAAAGCAATTATCTCAGATTCTTTTCTGGCAATTTTCTGAAGTGAATGCATAAAACACGGTTTATATCAGTAAAATGAACATTGTGGAATGTATTTCCCCCCAGTTTGTAAATTAGATATTGAAAGTATTTAAGTATTAAAATGATTAAAAGTTTAGCAGTGCTGTGGGTTGGTGTAATGATTGCTGAAGTCCTGTCAATACCTTTGCAGCGTTGCAGATAAAGTACAAATAAAGTTTTTAAAAAAAGCGATTCCCCTACTGTCACCATCTTGCCAAGGCTACATGAGAGAGAGGGGGCAGTGTGGCAAGATAACGCAGCTCAATGCAGTGCAACAAAAATGCACTCAGAATGCAAGTAAGTACATTGCAAATGCATTGGAAACATATCAGAAACATGGCCGAATCTAGAGGGGTGCTGGAGTGGGCTATGCTCCCCCTCCCCCCGATTTTAGTTGTGCCCCCCCAAAGTCAACCCTAACCTGCCACTATACTGTCCTGACCTTCCACTATGCTGCCCCCCCCCAAAAGCCAACCCTAACCTGCCACTATACTGTCCTCTGCCCTACCAGCACTGACCCCTGTTCTCTGCCCTGCCAGCAGTGACCCCTGTTCTCTGCCCTGCCAGCAGTGACCCCTGTCCTTTGCCCTGCCAGCACTGACCCCTGTTCTCTGCCCTGCCAGCAGTGACCCCTGTCCTTTGCCCTGCCAGCACTGACCCCTGTTCTCTGCCCTACCAGCACTGACCCCTGTCCTCTGCCCTGCCAGCAGTGACCCCTGTTCTCTGCCCTGTCAGCAGTGACCCCTGTCCGCTGCCCTGCCAGCAGTGACCCCTGTCCTTTGTCCTGCCAGCACTGACCCCTGTCCTCTGCCCTGCCAGCAGTGACCCCTGTTCTCTGCCCTGCCAGCAGTGACCCCTGTCCTCTGCCCTGCAAGAAATAACCCCTGTCCTCTGCCCTGCCAGCAGTGACCCCTGTTCTCTGCCCTGTCAGCAGTGACCCCTGTGCTCTGCCCTGTCAGCAGTGACCCCTGTGCTCTGCCCTGCCAGCAGTGACCCCTGTCCGCTGCCCTGCCAGCAGTGACCCCTGTCCGCTGCCCTGCCAGCACTGACCCCTGTCCTCTGCCCTGCCAGCAGTGACCCCTGTTCTCTGCCCTGCCAGCAGTGATCCCTGTGCTCCGCTCTGCCAGCACTGACCCCTGTCCTTTGCCCTGCAAGCAATAACCCCTGTCCTTTGCCCTGCCAGCGGTAACCCCTGTCCTCTGCCCTATCAGCAATAACCCCTGTCCTTTGCCCTGCCAGCACTGACCCCTGTCCTTTGCCCTGCAAGCAATAACCCCTGTCCGCTGCCCTGCCAGCAGTGACCCCTGTGCTCCGCTCTGCCAGCACTGACCCCTGTGCTCTGCCCTGCAAGCAATGACCCCTGTCCTTTGCCCTGCCAGCAGTGACCACTGTCCTTTGCCCTGCCAGCAGTGACCCCTGTCCTCTGCCCTGCCAGCAGTGACCCCTGTCCTTTGCCCTGCCAGCAGTGACCACTGTCCTTTGCCCTGCAAGCAATAACCCCTGTCCTCTGCCCTGCCAGCAGTGACCCCTGTCCTTTGCCCTGCCAGCAGTGACCCCTGTCCTCTGCCCTGCCAGCAGAGACCCCTGTCCTCTGCCCTGCCAGCACTGACCCCTGTGCTCTGCCCTGCAAGCAATGACCCCTGTCCTTTGCCCTGCAAGCAATGACCCCTGTCCTTTGCCCTGCCAGCAGTGACCACTGTCCTTTGCCCTGCCAGCAGTGACCCCTGTCCTCTGCCCTGCCAGCAGTGACCCCTGTCCTTTGCCCTGCCAGCAGTGACCACTGTCCTTTGCCCTGCAAGCAATAACCCCTGTCCTCTGCCCTGCCAGCAGTGACCCCTGTCCTTTGCCCTGCCAGCAGTGACCCCTGTCCTCTGCCCTGCCAGCAGAGACCCCTGTCCTCTGCCCTGCCAGCACTGACCCCTGTGCTCTGCCCTGCAAGCAATGACCCCTGTCCTTTGCCCTGCCAGCAGTGACCCCTGTCCTTTGCCCTGCCAGCAGTGACCCCTGTCCTCTGCCCTGCCAGCAGTGACCCCTGTTCTCTGCCCTGCCAGCAGTGACCCCTGTCCTCTGCCCTGCCAGCAGTGACCCCTGTCTTCTGCCCTGCCAGCAGTGACCCCTGTTCTCTGCCCTGTCAGCAGTGACCCCTGTGCTCTGCCCTGTCAGCAGTGAGCCCTGTGCTCTGCCCTGTCAGCAGTGACCCCTGTTCTCTGCCCTGTCAGCAGTGCCCCTGTGCTCTGCCCTGTCAGCAGTGACCCCTGTCCGCTGCCCTGCCAGCAGTGACCCCTGTCCGTTGCCCTGCCAGCAGTGACCCCTCTCCGCTGCCCTGCCAGCAGTGACCCCTGTCCGCTGCCCTGCCAGCAGTGACCCCTGTCCGCTGCCCTGCCAGCAGTGATCCCTGTGCTCCACTCTGCCAGCACTGACCCCTGTCCTTTGCCCTGCAAGCAATAACCCCTGTTCTTTGCCCTGCCAGCAGTAACCCATGTCCTCTGCCCTGCCAGCAATAACCCCTGTCCTTTGCCCTGCCAGCAGTGACCCCTGTCCTCTGCCCTGCCAGCAGTGACCCCTGTCCTGTGCCCTGCCAGCAGTGACCCCTGTCCTCTGCCCTGCCAGCAGTGACCCCTGTCCTTTGCCCTGCCAGCAGTGACCCCTGTCCTTTGCCCTGCCAGCAGTGACCCCTGTCCGCTGCCCTGCCAGCAGTGACCCCTGTCCGCTGCCCTGCCAGCAGTGACCCCTGTACTCTGTCCTGACAGCACTGACCCCTGTCCTCTGCCCTGCCAGCAGTGACCCCTGTTCTCTGCCCTGCCAGCAGTGACCCCTGTCCTCTGCCCTGCAAGAAATAACCCCTGTCCTCTGCCCTGCCAGCAGTGACCCCTGTCCTTTGCCCTGCTGCATTTTTGGAAAGGGTCAGGGACTTTTTTTAAATGCAAAATGTTGCATTTTTGGTTCAATAGACCTCAATAAAGACACTGTAGAAAATGCATGTAGTGTGTTTTTAATGCGTTTTTCACGTTTTTGACACATTTTTGATGTGTTTTGCATTTTTAATCTGCCCACCAAAAAGTTGGCCAAGCAAAAAAAACATCCAAAAAATGCAAAATGCAACAAAAACACATCAAATAGCACTGCAAACAGACAAAACGCAAACTGCCTTGGTGTGGACCAAGCCTGAAGTGCATTAAAACGCAGCAAAAATGCATGCGTTTGATGTGTTATTTGTCACATGACCTATGAAGAACACACACTAAACGTAGTAAAATCACAGCAAAACTGTGGGTAAAATTGCAATTAAATAGCTGAAAAATTGTGGGTAAAATTGTAGCAAAATTAATGGTAGAATCATGGGTAAAATCACAACAAAATGCTGATAACACTATTTTTGGGTGCCACCTTTCGGCCGCCTATATATCCGTGCATCCCTAAAATGAATCTTTGAATCACAATAGTAACAAATTTCAACAAATTTGAACTTAATTATAACAAAACAAGGTATTCATTGGTTTCATTCGAATGACATGATGCAATAGTTTGAGCCTTTTGTTAATGTTTGAAGCATCCTAAATAACGTAACGACATAACAAATGATCTGAATTGATTTGGATCCATTTTGTTTTTATTTTGCATTAACATTTTTTTTATTATACAAAATGCCCTACATATGGAATGGAAAGATATTGCAAAAACACAGTAAGGAAATAAAAGTGATATAAGATGATTCCTACCTATTGTGTTTGGATTGGTTGGAGGTGGATCCATCAGAATCTCCGAATCATAACATAACAAATTAATCCGAAATTAATTTTGTTCCATTTGTTGCTTTTGAATTCACGTGACTCCAGTTGATATCATCCAGTTGGTTCATTCCATTTCTCTTTGTGGGTTGGACTAGCAGGGATGATCAAAATGCATAAGTAATCTCCCGAAATTACAAATTAACACGTTAAAACGAATATCGGCAATCTTCCGTAGTATCTTCAGAGAATACGAATCGATTCAGAACAACGAATCTAGAAACGAAACTGAATCCACTGAATGTACGAAATGAATCCAAACATACAAAATGATTTCCGAAAACAAATCATACTGACATAATGAATATGATGAAACAAAATTATTTACTTAACAAATGAATCCGAAACAAAATACATTTTTCTGTCATGTACATCTCTAGTCATTAGTCTAGAGACTGCAGGCAGAAGAATTTCTTCTTCTTCTTCTTTCTTCTTTCTTCTTCTACTTCCTTCTTCCTTCATCCTTCTTCTTTCTTCTTACTTCTTCCGTCTTTCTTCTTACTTCTTCTTCCTCTTCTTCTGCCTTCTTCCCTCTTCCTTCTTCTTTCTTCTTCCTTCTTCCTTCTTACTTCTTCCTTCTTCCTTCTTCCTTCTTTCTTCTTCCTTCTTTCTTCTTCCTTCTTTCTTTTTCCTTCTTCCTTCTTTCTTCTTCTTCTTCCTTCTTTCTTCTTCCTTCTTTCTTTTTCCTTCTTCCTTCTTTCTTCTTTCTTCTTCTTCTTTCTACTTCCTCTTCCTTCTTTCTACTTCCTTCTTCCTTCTTTCTTCTTCCTTCTTTCTTTTTCCTTCTTCCTTCTTTCTTCTTCTTCTTTCTACTTCCTTCTTTCTTCTTCCTTCTTTCTTCTTCTTCTTTCTTCTTTCTTCTTCCTTCTTTCTTCTTCCTTCTTTCTTCTTCCTTCTTCTTCCCTCTTCCTTCCTCTTTTTCCTTCTTCCTTCTTCCTTCTTTCTACTTCTTCTTCCCTCTTCCTTCTTCCTTCTTCTTCCCTCTTCCTTCTTCCTTCTTCTTCCCTCTTCCTTCTTTCTTCTTCCTTGTTCCTTCTTTTCTTCCTTCTTCTTCTGCAGCACTTCACAACATAGGGGTAGAGTGTACAGTTACAACACAATTCAATACAGGAGGATTTGAAGGCTCTGCTCATTAGAGCTCACAATCTAGGAGGGATTTTTTAATCAGTAATCAGACTATACAACATTGTAACTTTGTAACCTTGCTGAGAAATATTGCTGCGCATGTGAGCAGTGCAGCTACTAAATATCTGTAGCACCCTCCTGGATAGGTGCTGGGATTAATTAGATTTAAGGGCTAGTTCATACCATAGAAACACAGCCTGGATGTGTTTCTGTATGTGTGTTTTTGATGCGTTCTGGTGCATTTTTTTAATGTAGACCAGGTCATTTTTTCCCTCTCTTTTTCTTCAACTTAAGGGTCAGTTCACACTGCATGCATTTCAGTAGCTTTTTTTTGCATTAAAAATGCACAGAAAGTAGGTTATATGATTGTCAATGTCATAGTTCACATCAGTGCTTGCAGTTCCAGTGTGTTCCAGATGCAGGAAAAAACGTAGAACATGCTGCATTTTTTCTACACAGAATTATGCTGAAACACGCATCAAAAGCACACTGAAACGCATATGTCCCTATTTAGTTTGAAGAAAAAGAGAGGGGAAAAATAAACTGGAATGCATAAAGAACACACTGGAACAAGTCAAAAACGCATGCAGAAATGCATCTGGAACACACCTGGACTGCGTTTCTGTAATGTGAACCAGTCCTAAATAAGGACATTTGCAATCCAGTGCATTTTTTATGCATTCCGGTGCATTTTTGATGCATTTTACTACGTTCCAGTACTGTTCAGTACAGAAAAAATGCAACATGTTCTACTTTTTTTTCTGGAACTGGAACACACTGGAACTGTAAGCAATGGTGTGAACTATGACATTGGAAACCACTGCACCTACTATTAATGCATTCTGATGCAGAAAAAAACACACTGGACTACATGTGGTGTGAACTGGCCCTAAGCACTGGCTCACTGTGTTTAGTGGAGCTGTGTGTATTTTTGTCAGGTAAATTTAGCTTGCCTCACCATAATCAGTGTGGCTTCAATTGCCTGTCAGGTCTGGTTTACACTGAATGTGGCTTTGAAATCGCGTTACTTCACTTGAAGTTGCGCAATTTCAAAGTCGCTGGCCAGTATAATTTCATCTGTTTCATTTCATACGGTTTTCCTGGGAATTCATGCACAAAAAAATCGACAAAAATAGTGCAGGAACCTTTTAGCAAAATCGGTGCCACATCGCAAAGTCAGGACTGCACAGATTTGAACTAATCCATAGGCACAAATACAGTAGGGTGCAACTTTGTCATGCGATTTTGAACTGTCAAATCGCATCACAAATCACATTAGTGTGAATTGGAGCTCAGGTAAATTTAGCTGTGCTCACTGTATCTGGTGCAGCTGATTAATTAGGTCAGTTCACTGTTCTCAGCTGCTGCTAGTCTGATAGCCCCCCCCTCTCTCTCTCTCTCTCTCAATCCCCCTCACTCAATCTCTAAACCTCTCTCTCTAATTCTCTCTCTCTCTCTAAATCTCCCCCCTCTCTAAATCTCTCTCTCTAAATCTCCACCCCCTCTCCCTCTCTCTCTCAAGCTCTCAATCTATCTCTAAATCTCTTGCTTACCCCCCCTCTCAATCTCCCTATCTCTCTCTCTAAATCTCTCTCTCTCTCTAATTCTCTCTCTTTCTCTCTACCCCCCCCCCACTCTCCCTCCCTCTCTCTCAATCTCCACCCCTCTCTAAATCTCTCTCTAAATCTCTCTCTAACCCCCTCTCTCTCTCACCCCCCTCTCTCTACCCCCCTCTCTAAATATATATATCTCTCTAATTCTCTTGCTCTCTCTTTAAACCCCCCCCCCCTCTCTCTAAATCTCTCTCAACCTCCTCTCTCAACCCCCCCTCTCTCTCCATCTCTCTCTCTCTAATTCTCTCTCTCTCTAACCCCCCCCTCTCTCGCAACCCCCCTCCCTCATTCTCTCTCTCTCATTCTCTCTCTCTAAATCTCCCTCTCTCTAAATCTCTCTCTCTCTAATTCTTTCTCTCTCTCTCCCCCCTCTCCCCCCTCTCTCTCACCCCTCTCTCTCAACCCCCCCTCTCTAATTCTCTCTCTCTAATTCTCTCTCTCTAAATACCCCTCTCTCTAAATCTTTCTCTTGCTCTCTCCCCCTCTCTCTCTCTCAATCGCTCTCTCTCTAAATCTCTCTCTCTCTAATTCTTTCTCTCTCTAAATCTCCCTCTCTCCCTAAATATCTCTCTAAATCTCTCTATATATAAATCTCTCTCTGGGAAAGCAGAGCCCTGAAGAATTCTGGGGTAACTGCATAAATACTCTGAGAGACTGAACTCTGGGTCTTTTCTGGCTGAGGATCAGTCCAGCCTGGCGGGCGGCTGCCCTCCAAGGCCATACTGCCATGTACTCGCTGTTCAAGAGGCCTCAGTTGGACCTGAGAGTTTGGATGCTGAAGCTACAGAGCACTGACTGAGGGGCTGCCTGCTGAAGATCTAGGTGTCCGTTTATGAACCAGTGGTAATAGATCGCTGCTCAGTTCTCCGGCATTCTCGGAGAACACAGTTCTCCTGTGAATGCAGTTTATGAAGCATATGTAGATCAGTTCTCCAAACGAAGGGAGAACGGTCTACGAACGCTGGAGAACGGTCTACGAACGCTGGAGAACGGTCTATGAATGCTGGAGAAGGGCTGATTTTACTATAATCTTGTGAGATTACAGTAAAAGATCAGTTTACTAAACAGAGGTAAATTATCTCTGTTTAGTTTGCGGTCCCTCCGATTCTCCAGCTCTGGGCTGGAGAATCTGGAGGGAGAACACAGATCTCCAGTGAAGGGCTGAACATGTTCTCCGCTGAGCTCCTGAGTTTCATAAATTGTGAATGACCAGAGAATAGCTGTGATCCTCTGAATCGCAGCTATTCTCTGTGTCATAAACGGACAGCCTAGTTTGGTATCAAAGGAGAAAGGTGTCACTTGGAAGGAAGCCCTGATGATCAGTACAGATGTCCTTTGATGTCCTCTGTAACATTTACTGGCTATTGGCAGTACTTTCCTCACGCTGTGACAGCATGAGGAAAGTGCTGCTGATAACCGGCGACTGTATTTACTTGATCTATTGTGTCATTGGCCACAGCTTGATCATGTGGTAAAAGGGTACTGTGATTGGCCTTTTACCTCATCACATGATCAGCTTTGTCCATAGGACAGAGCAGATCACCAAGTAAATAAAGTTGCCTGTTATCGGCAGCACTTTCCTCATGCTGTCGATCATGGAGAGCGCCAGGGGCACGTTCAGGGAGGTAGTCACATGACGCCATCATTCGTCGCACTGCTGTGAAGTAGTTAAGGAAAAGAGTGATCGTTTTCATGCACCTGGCTGTGGGGCAATCCACTGGGGAAGAACCAGGGGCAGACTGACCATTTGAGAACTCGGGCACTGCCCGAGGGCCCGGGGTCAGTAGGGGGCCCCATGAGATGCCCCTGGTACCTTTCATAGGCTTTTTTGGGTGTGGTTTAAGTGTGGGCAAGGACACAGGGGCCCCATCATCCCCTATTGCCCGGGGGCCCCATGAGTTGTCAGTCCGCCCCTGGGAAGAACTTGGGCAAATTTGCAGCGGCTCCTATGAGAGTTAGCGCTACATATCCAAGTGCAGTCACAAGTTATGCAGAATGCGGGTTTTTGTGCAGAGCACCAGAACAAGAGATCAGGGTAAATCTTCAAATAGAGACACTTGTTTGGGTGACAACAACTGTATAAGAGGGAAGATTGTAGGAAGATTTCCATTCACTTCCTGTTCCGCTTCTGGAACATAGACAGTGGAAAATAACGGGGTTTTAACCCTTCCCTACTCCATTAAAAATGAAAAAATGGGAAAAAAAAAGGTAATTGCTATACCTACACTTAAATAAAAAAAAAAAAAAAATATATATATATATATATATATATATATATATATAGGCGTGGCTCGGTTTGCATTCTCCAGGATGTTTCATATTGCAAAAAAAATTGTAAACCGAAACGCAGTTTCCCATAGGAATTCACTGAAAACCAATCAATCCATTCCGGAGGTCAGAAAAAAAGTTAAAAAAAAGTCTTTTGTCTGTTCAAAACTCTTTATAAAGTGCACTTTAAAGGCATAAATACTGTACAGGAACATGTTAAAACATTTCCAGAATGGCTCCAAAACTCAATGCAAAAAAACGCTCCAACACCTGCACACCGCCATGTGCTACCCACAGACTCCAGCATGCACGGGGCCGGCGCTATAAACCTCCCAGGTGCAATGCATCCTGGGGAAACTTGCTTTGTATTGCGAAAAAAAATTCATAAATGCATTGAAAACCAAGTAATCTGTTCCGGAGGTCAGAAAAAAAGTAAAAAAAAAAAGTCTTATCTGTGCAAAACTCTTTATAAAGTGCACTTTAAAGGCATGGGGCTGGCGCTATAAACCTCTCAGGCGCAATGCATCCTGGGGAAACTTGCTTAGTATTGCGAAAAAAAAATTGTAAACCGAGACATTATATTCAATGGATTTTCATTCGTAAACCGAAAATTACGTGCTACCCACAGACTCCAACATGCACGGGGCTGGCGCTATAAACCTCCTAGGTGCAATGCATCCTGGGGAATCTTGCTTCCTATTGCGAAAAAAATTCATAAATGCATTGAAAACCAATTAATCCGTTCCCGAGGTCAGAAAAAAAGTAAAAAAAAAGTCTTATCTGTTCAAAACTCTTTATAAAGTGCACTTTAACCCCCCTGGCGGCATTCTCAAGTGTAGCTCGGAGTAAAGTTTCAGCACCACAAGTGGTAACCCCGAGCTACACTCAGGAATACCCTGCGGCGTTGCTCCGGGATCTCCTCTTCACTTACCTTGTCCTGCGCTCCCGCGATGTCCCCCCTGCAGTGTCCCCGGCAATGTCCTCCAGCCGATGCCAGCATCTGTCTTCCTGGGTTCCGTCCCCTGCGACGTCGGGAGGTACGGGGGACGGAACGGCGGGAAATTCAAAAATGTGAAAAAGTGACATTCACTCTATACACTAAAATCACATAGTATAACATTCCTGTATCAAACCATTTCACATACATTTTGTCCCGAGTGCTTTGTCCTGTGCCCTGCCTGCATTTTTACTGTTCTTTCTGCCTGGAAACTGAGAAACGTCCATGGGGTCCAAAAAGCGTCCCTTTAGGTCAAAAGCGGTTTTAGACCGGCTAGAGAACAGCGATAGTAAATCAGAACCACTTGCAGAATTGAGTGATAATGATTCGTGGGGGAAATTCGTCATCAGACACTGAAAACGATTTTGCGACTTTGCTCAGTGATGTGCGAACTTGGCGCTATATTTCAAATGTCAGTGTTTTTGGTTTGATTATATTATAGAATTAAATTTATTATTATTATATTATTATTTTTATGATTATTTATTAAATTATAATTTATGATTTCGTGTTTCAAATTTTATCATATCCGGGATGTTTACTAGACTCTTGTTCGGCCAGATTTCAGTGAGTTATTCCTAAAAATTACAGCCTACAATAAAAAAACAACATATTTCCATGCAAAAAAATGCACCGCTTTGAGCACAGAAATACTGACATAATCAGACCGCTAGGGAGGTTAAAGGCACAGGGCCGGCGTTATAAACCTCCCAGGTGCAATTCATCCTGTGGAAACTTGCTTCATATTGCGAAAAAAAATTGCATTGAAAACCAATTATTCTGTTCCGGAGGTCAGAAAAAAGTAAAAAAAAAAGTCTTATCTGTTCAAAACTCTTTATAAAGTGCACTTTAACCACAAGCCTACAGGGCACTTATACCCCCTTCCTGTCCAGGCCAATTTCCAGCTTTCAGCGCTGTTGCACTTTGAATGACAATTGCGCGGTCATGCAACACTGCACCCATATGAAATTTTAAGAATTTTTTTGTGACAGATAGAGCTTTATTTTGGTGGTATTTAATCACCTCTGGGTTTTTTATTTTTTCTTAAACAAACCAAAAACCACTGAAAATTTTGAAAAAAAAAATTTTTTCTTAGTTTTTCTTATAAAATTCTGTAAATAAGTGATTTTTCTCCTTCACTGATGTGCGCTAATGAGGCTGCAGTGATGGGCACTGATAGGCTGCACTGATGGACACTGATAGGTGGCACTGATGGGCACTGATGAGGAGGCACTGGTAGGTGGCACTGATGGGCATTGATAGGCATCATTGATGGGCACTGAAAGGCAGCACTCATATATGGCACTGATAGGTGGCACTGATAGGCAACACCGACTGGCACTGTTAGGTGGCACTGACTGGCACTGTTAGGCGGCACTGATAGGCAGCACTGACGGGCACTGATAGGCGGTACTGATGCGCACTGATAGGTGGCACTGATAGGCGGCACTGACTGGCACTGATAGGTGGCACTGATTAGCAGCACTGATAGGTGGCACTGACTGGCATTGATAGGTGGCACTGACTGACACTGATGGGTGATACTGAAAAGCAGCTCAGATGGGCACTGATATGTGGCATTGATGTGGCACTGATGGGCACTGAAATATGGCACTGATGTGGCACTGGCAGGTGGCATGGATGAGCACTGAGATCTGCCACTGATGGACACTGACAGGTGGCACTGTTGGGGCTACACAGATCATCAGGGCACACTGATCATCAGTGCCCTGATGATCAGTGTACATGTCCCCTCGGAGGAATGCCGATTACCGGCTCTCCTCTCCTCACGAGCTGTCAGCGTGACAGCTCGTGAGGAGAGAAATGCCGATAACCGGCATTTCCATGTTTACATGTGATCAGCTGTGATTGGACACAGCTGATCACATGACCGAGCAGACATCTTCGGCGATTTCCGTGGATCGGTGATCCGCTGTGTCCGAGGAATACAGCGCACCGCCGATTGCCGTGAGGAGAGAAATGCCGATAACCGGCATTTCCCTGTTTACATGTGATCAGCTGTGATTGGACACAGCTGATCACATGAACGAGCCGACATCTTCGGCGCTTTCCATGGATCGGTCATCCACTGTGTCCGAGGAACACAGCGCACCGCCGATTGCCGCGCTGTGCACTCTGGGAGCCGCGCATGCGCGGTTAGAATGGGAGGATGTCATATGACGTCCTCCCAGAATGAGAGAACTGCCTTGCATCTGTCATATTACTATATGGCGGCCAGGAGGCAGTTAAAGGTATGGGGCCGGCGCTGTAAACCTCCCAGGCGCAATGCATCCTGGGGAAAGTTGCTTCATATTGTGAAAAAAAATCGTAAACCGAGGCATTATTTTCAATGGATTTTCATTTGTAAGCCGAAAATTACGTTAACTGAGGCGTTCGTAAACCAAGGTACGCATATATATATATATATATATATATATATTTTTTTTTTTTTTTTTTTTTATCGGCTGAAGACAAGATATTGAGCTGCTGTCATGCTAACAATCACGTAACCAATGCAGGGACCACCGCTGTCATGCATAAACTAGACATATTGCTCAAACCCCATGCATCAGGTAATTATATATTCATCTTACAGATATAGCAAGAGAAGGAAATGATCTCTGCAGGAAACCACCTTTTTTACTGTAAAATAACACGGGAAGGACAAGTCAATCATGGGAGACGTAATCGCTGAGCAGTGTAAGCTGAATAGGTTCATGTTTTCATTTCATACCTTCATAATTTCATGTAAAAAAGTAGTCCAGTAAGATGCATTCCAAAGAGGCAATGACCCATGTGTGTTTTCTAACCCAAACCAGCCGATCAGAATTGACGTTTTACCAACCTGATCTATGGGTTACGTTACTCATGTATAGGCTGATAACTGCTGGGGACTAGACAGATTCAAGCAATGCAAGGACCACCGCTGTCATGCACAAATTAGACCTAATGCTCAATCGTAATTTCCCTGCGTGATTGTATGAGCTAATTATATATGCGCCCTGCTGATACTGTAATGAGAGAGGAAATTTTCTCTGCAGGAGTCCACCTTTTTTAATGACAATACCATGGGAAGGACAATTTAATAAGGGACATTTGATCAGTGTAAGCAGAAGGTGTTAGTGTTAAATAATTATGATTCAGAAATAATGAGCTTGGAAACTAATTTATTTATTATTATCTGTAAAACATAGCAAGTGAATTTTCCTGATGCTTGTGTAATAAATACCAACGGTTAATTCACCAGCAGTCAATATTTGGTTTAAGTACCATTCACTGCTTTATAAATATACCCATAACAGCAGTATTAAAGCCAAAAACAATCATTTCTTATATTGCAGCTTACCAAATCTTAGATGTGATGGCTGCATTAGTTTTCTTTTTTAGGCTTTCTTTCTTTTGGTGATTTGGTCAATAACAAGCTCTTTTGCACATGTATCAGGGATGAGGTAAAGTATACGGCACTGGTAAGGGTGCTTACAATGATCAGTTTTATTTATTTCAAAAAGGAGCTATTAGCTGGAGTTCTGCTTCAATTTATTTATTTCAGGTACTTATATAGTGCTGTCAATTTATGCAGTGCTTTACATACATTGTACAGTCACATCAGTCCCTAACCCTCAAGGGGAATACAATCTAAGGTACCTAACTCACATTCATACATACACATACTAGGGCTAATTTAGACAGGAGCCAATTCACCTACCAGCATGTCTTTGGAGTGTGGGAGGAAACCAGAGTACCTGGAGGAAACCCATGCAGGCACAGGGATAACATGCAAGCTCCAGGCAGGTGGTGCCATAGTTTGGATTTGAACTAATGACCCTAGTACTGCCAGGTGGACATACTAACCATTTAGCCACTGTGCTACCCAACTTGTTTGTGTATTTAAATCTGCTAGTACATCTAATTCTCCCCAGACTGACAATGCTGCTGTCTGCTGTGCCCCCACGCTCCTTCATCCAGAGAGGTGTCTCACTAATACAGGAGGTGTAGTACTGGCCAGGTTACCAGGTGAAAACAGAGAGGGAAAAGCCTAAATAAAATATAATCTAATGATTAGTAAGCAGCAACATTTTCCTTTTTTAACGAGTCAGTATATTACATTATTGGGTTTAATACCACTTTAAATAAATCGAAATGAGAAACCAGAGTGCACAGTTATTGGTTTACTACCTTTAATAATTTCATTAAAACAGCAAAGACCCATGTTCAATCAGCCAATAAGACATGATGTTCATAATAAACATTATGCCACAGTGAGAAAAGGGTTCTTTCAATTTGACTTCAAGGGCAACATATTGTAGAAAAAACTACATTACATTACATTAAATTACATGCTTAGGGGATGCCTTAATATGTGTTGTTGCAGAACAGTAAGAAGGACAAAAGAGGCAAGATTTATATTGAAATGAACATTAGAGAGCAACAACAGCCACAAATATTTTATAGTGGCTGGACAGTATGTAGGCAGGTGCAGTCTGTTTTCTCCACTGTAACTGGCTCTGGACCACAGCGACATGGCAGTGGGGAGATGAAGTGCAGGGGAGCTGGGTTTCTCTGTGACTTCCTTGGCCTAATAGGGCAGCAATCCGATTGGGTGCTCTGGCCCTATGTGACTGTGGAGGCCATCTTGAGTCAGGCACAGTCTATTTAAGACTCTGATCCTACTTTATGCGAGTGCCTAGTGTAGGAACAGGTCTCCTATCTGTCAGGGACAATATTAGCAGCAGGGAAAGGTTCCGGTATAGTAGGGAAAGTAGGTACTACGTCTACCATCACAGGAACCTCCCATTGGGTTGGACCCGCCAGGCATCACCCTGCTCATGACAGATGCTGTCTGCAGCTCGGAACCTGCATCCTGATATCTCCTTCCTGAACTGCTGTGAGTGCTCTGGTTCCGCGGCCTCCCTACCATGCTTGTTTGTACAGATGTTTCTAGTTCTGCACTACACCATTTCTGGCAAATCAGGACTCTGTGGGTTATTTGCCTGCCGTACCATACTGCACCTATCTAACAAGTATATAACCAGCTTGGTTAGGCAGCATATAAAGAGGAAGAGGTGAAGCAGGTTTTATCTTCAAATAAATGTTAGAGTGTATTATCTTAGAGACAATAGCCAAAAATAGGGGAAAGTTAGAGCTGGAGCATCAGAATAGGCCACAGAGTGTAAGGTACTTGGCATCATTTACCCAAGGTAACCAGCTATAGGTTATCTGTACAGCTTTATGCCCAACAAACAACATTAGCTGGTGGGCTTGGCATCCTCCTCTCTGGACAACAGCCTTTGACATGCCCAACTTACAGATGAAGTGGATGGAGTTGTGCAATCTCAAATTTGTGCTCTCTTTTCCTCAGATGGTCTTCTTTTTCAGCTTGTTGGAACTTAGCAAATTAGGGACATCCCAAAAAGCTATTGGACTTTTTCCATAGACAATAGCCCTTTGAGTGGCAATTTCTCCTGCCATGAGGGTCCAAGAGTCACACCGTTTCACACAGTGATCTGAAGTAGTGTCATTGCTGGGATTGAATGCCGTGGTACAGTTTCACATTGTCCAGCAGCACACATACAAGATAGGTCCTCATCTCTCCAACTGTGTTGATCCTTCTTTGCCCACAGAGGTAAATGTAGGGTATCCTTTCTCTAGTCCTCTTTTTTTTTTAATTTTTTTCTTATCTCCTCAACTTTGTCCTGTTGTACTAGTACAAGTGGACGTTATCTGGCCCTTGGGGCACTGTTCCCCCCCCCCCATTGAAACAAAAGATGAAGCAACATTTCTTCCACAGACACCAACAGTGGAGCACTGTTTCTCACTCTGTCACCATCAATGGGGCACTATTATTATTATTATTATACAGGATTTATATAGCGCCAACAGTTTCTGCAGCACTTTACAAAATGAAGGTAGACATTACAGTTACAATACAATTTGGTACAAGAGAAAACAGCTGTGGGGAATGAGCTGATGGAGGAAATAAAAGGCAGTTTACTAGTTAGACGCAGGATAGGCTTCTTTATTGAGAGAAATTTTCAGGGATGGTCTAAAGGTGAATAGATTATGATATAGCTAGACAGATTGGGGCACGGAGTTCCATAGGATGGGAGAAGCTCGGGAGAAGTCCTGGAGGCGAGCATGGGAGGAGGTGACACAGGAACTATAGAGCAGAAGGTCTTGGGAGGATCAAAGAGAACGGTTTGGTTGATATTTTGAGACCATGTTGGTGATGTAGCTGGTGGCAGAGTTGTAGATGGCTTTGTAAGTTGTTAGTATTTTGAATTTTATTAGTTGGGCGAGTGGAAGCCAGTGAAGGGATTGGCAGAGAGGCGTTGGTAATGGGGATGAGCCTACAATCAGCATTCATGATGAACTGGAGGGGGGATAGCCTATGTAAAGGTAAGCCAATGAAGAGGGAGTTGCAGTAGTAGAGGCGAGAGATAACCAGAGAGTGTTTGTAGTATCATTGGTTAAAAAGGGGCGTATTCTGGAGCTGTTGTGGAGGTTGAGGCGGCATGATTTGGACAGGGATTGGATGTGGACCTGAAAGGATAGTTCAGAATCCAGGGTTACCCCTAGCACCCTGGCATGCAGGGATGGGTTGATAGTGGTACTATTGATCCTGACTGAGAAATCAGGGGAAGAGGCACGTGGGGGAGGAAATATTATGAGCTCAGTTTTGGATAGATAGAGTTTTAGGAAGTGGCGTGACATCCAGGCTGATATGTCTGTTAGTAAATTGGTGATACGTGAGGAAACTGATGGGGTGAGATGAGGAGTAGAGAGAGATTTGTCATCAACATAGAAATGGAATTTCTATTAGAAACCATGGGAAGCTATCAGCTAACCCAAGGAAGAAATGTAGATCGAGAATAGGAGAGGTCCAAGGACAGAACTATGATGGACCCTGACAGTAAGAGGAGTAGGAGAGGAGGAAGTAGAGTTGTAAGTGACACTGAAGGTGTGGTGAGATAGGTAAGATTTGAACCAACAGAGAGTACAGTCACGGAGGCCAAGTAAATAGAGTTTTTTGAGGAGAAGGGGGTGGTCAATTGTGCCAAAGGCAGTAGAGAGGTCCAAGAGTAAGAGTACAGAATAGTGGCCATTGGTTTTAGCGGTTATTAAGTCATTTGTGATCTTTAGGAGAGCAGTTTCTGTGGAGTGTTGTGGGCAAAATCCAGACTGAAGGGGATCGAGAAGGTTATTTTCAATAAGGTGGCAGCTCAGCTGGTTGTAGACTAGACGTTCAAGGAGTTTGGAGGCAAAAGGGAGTGAGGAGATGGGTCTTAGGTTGCTAAGATTGGTGGGGTCCAGTGAGGACTTTGTAAGGATGGGCGTGACTAGCGCATGTTTTAGAGAGTTGGGGAAGATACCAGTAGAAAGAGAGAGATTGAAGATATGAGTTAAAGAGGGAAGGACAGAGCCAGAGGGTCTCCGTAGTATTCATGAGGGAACAGGGTCCAGGGGACAGGTAGTTAGGTTGGCTTTAGAAAAAAGTTTACCAACCTCCTCTATAGTAGCTGGGTTAAACAAGGGAAGTATAGATTGTGCAGGTGGACAAGGAGTGTAGGCTGAGGGAGATATCTGTACAGTAGAGATCTTGTCACAAATTGTATAATTCAAATTTTTGAAGTGATTAGCGATCTCCTGGGCAGTGAGTGAGTTAGTGGGTGGAGGTAAAGAAGGACGAAGTAGAGAGTTAAAGGTAGAAAAGATTTAATTGGAATTTTGTGAGAGGGTGTTAATGAGAGTGATAAAATAGGTCTGTTTGGCAGTGTGGAGGCAGGAATTGTATTTTTGAAGGGCAGATTTATATTGGTCGAAGTCTTGCTATTTCTCCTCCTACTAACTGCAGGTGCTATGTAATTTATTTACTTTCAATGACCACCAAGTCTGAGACACTGTCTACTACCACTAATGGTGGGACATTTTCTACTCCTGCTGACCACAATCCAACCCACCTTATTTATGAAGGAGGGTAAACTGGCTCCTTGTTTAGAAAGTTTGGAGACCCCTGATCTATGGTAGACATTGCAGTAGATAGGGGAACCTGCCGTATTAAAGTGCTGTAGGATGTGTTCTAATAAAAAGGGTGAAGGGTGATTGCAAGGTCAAGGGTAAGAGACCTCTATAATTTTTCAAGCTGTAATCCCAGATATACTATTGTAGCAAAGGACATGTACATCCCTTTTCTCACTTTTCATCTTGCACTTTGCTTGTACTGTATCTCATCAATGGCTGCCCACTACATACAGAATAGAAAAGTCATGTACAAAATAAGCGATACAAAGAAACCTCAGCAATGCAGCATCTCTGAACACAAAGATGTTGATATGGTAAAGACAAATAGGCTGTTCACTTTCCAAAGGAACGTACACTTTGCAAGGGAGCTTTTGCCAGAATGTGGTGAAATTTCACTTTGCAAAGACTACCCAGTCATTTGCAAGGATAATAAGAAAGCATTTTTGCTTGCACATGATTAGATCAGCCTTTCTCAACCAGGGGGACCAGGCAGCTTGGGGTGCCTTGAGGTTTCTTCAAGGGTGCCTTGACAAAATGTCTAAAATTTGCCCAAAACTTGTATGCAAGTCTGTGGGTTGAACAAGTTGGCCTTTTAGTTACACAAAGCCACAGGTTATCATTGTGCACCATTATGACTTTCTGGCCGCCGGCATCCTGACAACCAATGACATCATCAGTTGATAAGGAGGATGTCGATTGCCTGCACAGCATGCTAGTTTGACCCTCCCCCGCCCCTCTCCATCAGTGCCAGGGTGACATTAGCTCTGTGATGGAGAAAAACTGAGGGAGAAGAGAAACGTTGGAATACTAGTCAATACCAGTGTGCAAAAGTGGATTTGTTTTGGAAGAATAAATCACCTCTAATGTTGGGTGTCCTACATGTGGGGATGTTGATGCATTATATAAAACTATTAGAATTGTTTTTCACATTTTTGATTGGGGTGCCATAATTTTAAAGGGTGTTTCGGGACTGTGCATAATTTTTATGGGTGCCTTGACTGAAAAAAGGTTGAGAAACACTGGATTAGATGATGGAAGTCAGCAGAGCTTCACCTCATTAACTAAGCTCTGGGGAATATTATCTTTCAAAGTGCAACTTACCTTGCAAAGGGAACAATCTACTTGACATTAGTGAATCAACCTCATTTGTTCTCCCATGCGGAACAAATTTACTTCTGCCCCGGGGACGGACTGACAACTCATGTGGCCCCTGGGCAATAGGGGATCATGAGGCCCCTGTTTCCTTGCCCAAACTCAAAAAAGCCTATGAAAAAGGTACCAGGGGCATCTCATGGTGCCCCCTACTGACCCCGGGCCCTCAGGCAGTGCCCAAGTTTCCAAATGGTCAGTCCGCCCCTGCTTCTGCCTCTCCCTTCCAATCCCTTCTTCTCATTTACAAATATAGGATTTTCCCAGTCTGCATCCTTGTTGTGCAAGCCCCTGTCATGATGCATGAAACGTACGGTCAGGGCTAACTAGCTAATGCTAATTTTTGTGCGGCTAATGTTCATTCCCGTGCAGCTAATGCTGGTGCACATGTACCAGCACACAGACGAGCTTGGGTTAATATCCAGCATGCACTGACATGTAGGTGCAGTTCTGTGCGGCTGAGTTCACCGGTGCGCACGTCCTCCAGCATTGGCACCAAGTTGTCTATTTAAAGGAGACCGCTGTGTGCTAATCGCTGGATGTTCTTCAGCTCCCTGTGACCCATGTGCCTGTGTGCTTGTTTATGTTGACTGATTTTCTGTGGCTGACCCACCTTGTTTCTGACCTTGCTCTGTGGAATCTGACCTCGGCTTGTTTCCGACTATTCTCTGCCTGTTCTCCTGGTGCTAACCTTGGCTTGCTACTGGACTCTGCTCTGCCTACTTTTCTGGTACCGAGCCTATCCTGCTTCCTGACCATGCTGCTGTCTCACTGTGTATGACCCTGGCTCACCTTGACTATGTCCTTGACCAGTCATTTGCTATCAAGCTGTTGGCACTCGTGCTTCTTTGAGCCTTGTACCTCTGTCACCACATTCAGGGGTGCTCGGACCAGAGCCCTAAGGGAAGCCCTCTCAGCAATTCGGCCTCCAACCAAGCTGCGTGAGACTTACTTTAAGGGCTCATTCACATGGGTGGCACTGCTGCCTATCTGAAAAGCGATCTGTGATGGAGGGCATTTGAAAGGCATTAACCATTTCCCGACCGGCCATTGTATATAAACGGCCGGAAGGTGGCACTGCAGGGTCGGATGGCCGTTTATAAATGGCCTCCCCGCACCCTGCTTGTGCGCACTCCCCGGGAGCGCGCAACACCGCGATCCGGTGCCTGCTGTGTCCTCCGGACACAGTGAAACACCGATCGTCGTACGGGACCTCTATGCGAGGTACCAATCATGTGATCACTGATTGGCCAATCAGTGATCACATGCAAAGTAGTAAGCAAGATGTCACTTCTGACATCATTACTTACTACGTGTGAAATCTGTGAATGATCACAGAGGCCACATGGTACAAGGCTATTCACAACAGCCTTGTACCATGTGACAAGCTGTGACCAATCACAGCTCACTCAGTAGTTCTCAATGGCTGCAAGAATGCAGACAGAGAGAAAGAGAAATGATTGTTTTTACATCCTATATGGGTGTAAAAGCAATCAGTGTAAAAAAAAAAAAAAATCTTCATCACCCCCCAAAAGTAGTAGTGTCACCATGGCGACACTGTACTGCTAGGGTGACAGTATGTAAAAAAAAAAAAAAAAAGATAACGGAATACATTTTGGCCAAGATTTATGATGAAATATTATTTATTTGCAAACTTTTATAAGAAAAACACTTTTTTTTCAAAATTTTTGGATATTTTCATTTACATAGCAAAAAAAATAAAAATCCCGGCAGTGAATAAATACCACCAAAATAAAGTTTTATCTGTCTCAAAAAAATGGTAAAAATTCATATGGGTACAGTGTTGCATGACCGCGCAATTGTCATTTAAAGTTTGATAGCGCTGAAAGCTGAAAATTGCCCTGGTCAGGAAGGGGGTGAAAGTGTCCACACTGGAAGTGGTTAAGGAGGCAATATGTTTTAACTCTGAAAATCTTGACCAGCCGCGTGCTATTGCTTGTGGTTGCGGTGTGACCCTATTCACAGCGTGGCATTCCATTTACTTTTTTGATAGCACCACCTCTAAGTGGCTGCATATCTGTGTTTAGGTGCCTGCTTTTACAGCTCCCTATTCGTTCCTAAAGGGCGATCCCAGGCAACACCAAACAGCGCAGCTGAGCTAAAGTCCACTCAGTAAGGCTTAAAATGTATATAAATCCTAACAATGAACTTCTCTTAAGAGGTTGCCCAGTTTCCCGCAGAATTTCACATTTGCTCTTTGTTCCAACTTGCTGTCCATGAAATAGCAGACGTGGTAACGCACAATGTCAGAATAGCACCAGTTGCACAGATCCTGATGTACACAGGATGATGTCTTTTGGCACACTGACTTATGAAAGTCGGTGCTCCCTGTGACTGTGTGTGCAGCCTTGTGCTGCCAACTACGGGCGTGTTACAAAACTAGTCTCAAAACTTTTCGATACCACCTCATATTTGCTTCCTTTTGAACTGTAAAACATTCCATTGAATATCAGTTGCATAAATACAAAAATGTGTCTTTTGATCCTGCCAGAAACCCACTGTTCTGTGCACTCTGTTGGCTACAAAACAACTATGTTATTAAGAAAAGTAAAGGGGAGTTGTTCTGTAGTCCTGCCCTAGGGTGACAACACTGCTCCTCCATGAGTGAGTGCTGTCATCCTAGGACCGGAAGTGTGTTCTTTGGTTTAGCTATACTTTGAAGGGATTTTAAACCCTCAGTTTTTATTACTATTTAATGGGCGCCACCCATGCGACAGGTACCCTAAAGTAGATATAAACCCAAATGTCTATTTCCTATGATCGTTCGCTCCATCTAGTGGCCATAATGTGATATTTTCCGGAAATACCTTTTTTTCTAGGAAAATACTGTGTCATGGCCACTAGATGGAACTGAGGATCCTAGAAAACAAGGCAAAATACAGTGAGAATTTGTGATGGCTTGGTGAATGACATTCCTCCAGTGATTTTATTATTATTTGTTTAACCTCCTTAGCGGTATTCCCGAGTGTAGCTCGGGGTAAAATGTCAGAACCAAGAGCGATAACCCCGAGCTAAACTTGGGCTTACCATGCGGCATTGCTCAGGGGGTCCCTGCAGCACTTAACTTGTCCTTCGCTCCTGCGATGTCCCCCCTGCAGCATCCCCGGCCATCTCCTCCGGCCGATGCCGGCATCCAGCTTCCGTATTCCGGTCCCTGTGACGTCGGGACATAAGGGCGCCGGAAAATTTAAAATTTAAAAACAATTTCATTTTTGCTGTCATTGCTGTTTCAATGCATTTCACATACATTTTGTCCCGAGTGCTTTGTCCTGTGCCCTGCCTGCATTTTGACTGTTCTTTCTGCCTGGAAACTTAGAAAAGTCCATGGGGTCCAAAAAGCGTCCCTTTAAATCAAAAGCGGGTTTTAGACCGGCTAGAGAACAGCGATAGTAAATCAGAACCACTTGCAGAATTGAGTGATAATGATTCGTGGGGAAATTCGTCATCAGACACTGAAAACGATTTTGCGACTTTGCTCAGCGATGTGCGAATTTGCCTCTGTATTTCAAATTTCAGTGTTTTTGGTTTGATTATATTATTGAATTAAATGTATTATTATTATATTATTATTTTTTATGATTATTTATTAAATTATAATTTATGATTTCATGTTTCAAGTTTTATCATACCCGGGATGTTTAATTGACTCGTACAGATTTCAGTGAGTTATTCCTAAAAATTACAGGCCTACAATAAAAAACTACATATTTCCATGCAAAAAAATGGTACCGCTTTCAGCACAAAAAATCTGAAAGAATCATACGGCTAGGGAGGTTAAAGAGACCCCTTAGTGTTATATTTGTATTAGTGAGTTTTTAGTTTCACTCACACCAATATATGTCTATCTTAATGGCATTTATCTTTTGGTAGAGATAATTTACACAATCATTTGAATGCTGTTTTGATGATGAGATACATAATAAGACATTATTTTATTTTTCTATTACATATGGAAAAAAACTCCTTCATAGGAAAAATTGTCAAAGCAATTTGTGAAAAAAACACGTTGGCATTGTGATTGGAGAACAGAAGCTGCATGGTCCCGCTTTTCCTATGTAGAGATATTCAATTACCTCATCACTTTTTGTTCATGACCTTTGCTGGTTTCTCAGCGCTGACTGACTATGAGAAGACATGGGTCATCCAGCATGGAAAAGCTATGTTAACACCACCATCACTCATGTGTCGACGTTGTGGCTGGCCTTTGCTGTTCATTACCCATGCAATCCAGAGGGTGCAATCTTGTTGGGGGAGAACCATGTTTTGTAGGAGTACAGCCGTGGTCAAGAAAATGACACAAATATGAATTTTCACAAAGTCTGCTGCTTCAGTGTTTTTTGTCAGATGTTACTATGGTATACTGAAGTATAATTACAAGCATTCCATAAGTGTCAAAGGATTTTATTGACAACTACATTAAGTTTATGCAAAGAGTCAATATTTGCAGTGTTGACCCTTCTTTTTCAAGACCTCTGCAATTCGCCTTGGTGTGCTGTCGATCAACTTCTGGGCCACATCCTGACTGGTGGCAGCCCATTCTTGCATACTCAATGCTTGGAGTTTGTCAGAAATTGTGGGGGGTTTTTTTGTTCACTCGCCTCTTGAGCATTGACCACAAGTTCTCAATGGGATTAAGGTCTGGGGAGTTTTCTGGCTATGGACCCAACTAGAGATGAGCGAATTATTCAAAAATTCGATTCGGCTGATTCGCCGAATTTGCGGGAGAAATTCGATTCGATGCGAATTTATTCGCCGCGAATTTAACTTATTTAAAGGGTTTCTAGGCTTCAGAGAGCCTTTATATTAGTGCAGAACACTGTACCTTTAATTTAAATGCCCTTGGAGTCTGCTGGGGAAGAGAAATAATACTGTCAGTCAGTATGACATGCAGATGAGTGCCGTCGATCTTAGAATCACCGCACACTTCACTCATTTGGGCAGTCACGGGGCACGACAAAGAAGAAGAAGAATAAGAATGAAAAGAAGAAGAATGAAAAGAAGAAGAATGAAAAGAAGAAGAAGAAGAATGAAAAGAAGAATGAAAAAAAGAAGAAGACGAATGAAAAGAAGAAGAAGAAGAATGAAAAGAAGAAGAAGAAGAATGAAAAGAAGAATGAGAAGAATGAAAAGAAGAAGAAGAAGAAGAATGAAAAGAAGAATGAAAAGAAGAAGAAGAAGAATGAAAAGAAGAATGAGAAGAATGAAAAGAAGAATGAAAAGAAGAAGAAGAATGAAAAGAAGAATGAGAAGAAGAATGAGAAGAAGAATGAGAAGAATGAAAAGAAGAATGAGAAGAATGAAAAGAAGAATGAGAAGAATGAAAAGAAGAATGAAAAGAAGAAGAATGAAAAGAAGAAGAAGAATGAAAAGAAGAATGAAAAGAAGAAGAAGAATGAAAAGAAGAAGAAAAATGAAAAGAAGAATGAAAATAAAAATGAACTATATTACTATATCAGTCTCTAATGGATGCTGGAGAGTTAAACCCCCTAACACCTGCTGTGCCCATTATGAGGGGTTCCCACCATCCCTGTGCTGAGGTTCCAGGTCTGCACACCTGCTGCGCCCATTATGAGAAGTTCCCACCATCCCTGTGCTGAGTTCCTGGGTCTGTACACCTGCTCTGCCCATTAGGAGGAGTTCCCACCATCCCTGTGCTAAATTCCTGGGTCTGTACACCTGCTGTTCCCATTATGAGGGGTTTCTACCATCCCTGTGCTGAGGTCCCAGGTCTGCACACCTGCTGCGCCCATTACTAGGGGTTCCCACCATCCCTGTGCTGAGGTTCTGGGTATGCACACCTGCTGTGCCCATTATGAGGGGTTCCCACCATCCCTGTGCTGAGGTTCCAGGTCTGCACACCTGCTGCGCCCATTATGAGAAGTTCCCACCATCCCTGTGCTGAGTTCCTGGGTCTGTACACCTGCTCTGCCCATTAGGAGGAGTTCCCACCATCCCTGTGCTAAATTCCTGGAGAAGAAGAAGAAGAAGAATGCAAAGAAGAATGAGAAGAATGAAAAGAAGTAGAAGAAGAAGAATGAAAAGAAGAATGAGAAGAATGAAAAGAAGAATGAAACGAAGAAGAAGAATGAAAAGAAGAATGAGAAGAAGAATGAAAAGAAGAATGAGAAGAAGAATGAGAAGAATGAAAAGAAGAATGAGAAGAATGAAAAGAAGAAGAATGAAAAGAAGAAGAAGAATGAAAAGAAGAATGAGAAGAATGAAAAGAAGAATGAGAAGAATGAAAAGAAGAAGAAGAAGAATGAAAAGAAGAATGAAAAGAAGAAGAAGAAGAATGAAAAGAAGAATGAGAAGAATGAAAAGAAGAAGAAGAAGAATGAAAAGAAGAAGAAGAATGAAAAGAAAAAGAAGAATAATGAAAAGAAGAATGAAAAGAAGAATGAGAAGAATGAAAAGAAGAATGAAAAGAAGAAGAAGAATGAAAAGAAGAATGAGAAGAAGAATGAAAAGAAGAATGAGAAGAAGAATGAGAAGGATGAAAAGAAGAATGAGAAGAATGAAAAGAAGAATGAAAAGAAGAAGAAGAAGAATGAAAAGAAGAATGAAAAGAAGAATGAGAAGAATGAAAAGAAGAAGAAGAATGAAAAGAAGAATGAAAAGAAGAAGAAGAAGAAGAATGAAAAGAAGAAGAAGAAGAATGAGAAGAATGAAAAGAAGAAGAAGAAGAATGAAAAGAAGAATGAAAAGAAGAAGAAGAATGAAAAGAAGAAGAAGAAGAAGAATGAAAAGAAGAAGAAGAATGAAAAGAAGAATGAAAAGAAGAATGAGAAGAATGAAAAGAAGAAGAAGAAGAATGAAAAGAAGAATGAAAAGAAGAAGAAGAAGAATGAAAAGAAGAAGAAGAAGAATGAAAAGAAGAATGAAAAGAAGAAGAAGAAGAATGAACAGAAGAAGAAGAAGAATGAAAAGAATAATGAAAAGAAGAAGAAGAATGAAAAGAAGAAGAAGAAGAATGAAAAGAAGAAGAAGAAGAAGAATGAAAAGAAGAATGAGAAGAATGAAAAGAAGAAGAAGAAGAAGAATGAAAAGAAGAATGAAAAGAAGAAGAAGAAGAATGAAAAGAAGAAGAAGAAGAATGAAAAGAAGAAGAAGAAGAAGAATGAAAAGAAGAAGAAGAAGAATGAAAAGAAGAATGAAAAGAAGAAGAAGAAGAATGAAAAGAAGAGGAAGAAGAATGAAAAGAAGAATGAGAAGAATGAAAAGAAGAAGAAGAAGAATGAAAAGAAGAATGAAAAGAAAAAGAAGAAGAATGAAAAGAAGAAGAAGAAGAATGAAAAGAAGAATGAAAAGAAGAAGAAGAAGAATGAAAAGAATAAGAAGAATGAAAAGAAGAATGAAAAGAAGAATGAGAAGAATGAAAAGAAGAATGAAAAGAAGAAGAAGAAGAATGAAAAGAAGAATGAGAAGAAGAATGAAAAGAAGAATGAGAAGAATGAAAAGAAGAATGAAAAGAAGAAGTATTCCAGTACAGCAAAAAGTGTATCTGCAGAGAGCTCCGCTATTTCTGACAGTTCTCTGACAGTTCCTTCACATTTACAGCGGTTGAAACATTGTATCTGTTTCCGAATAAAAACATCTGTATCCTAAATGGAAACAAATAGATACAATGTTTCAACCGCTGTACATGTGAAGGAACTGTCAGAGAACTGACAGAAATAGCGGAGCTCTCTGCAGGGACACTTTTGCCAGCTGATCGGGAAAAATCCGATCCGATTCGTGCACCCGAAGTTGGCTAATATTCGGATTCGGCATTTTTCCTGAAATTCGAAACGAATTCCACTTCGCCTGGTTCGATTCGCTCATCTCTAGACCCAACATTTCAATGTTTTGTTCCCCAATCCACTTAGATAGCACTTTTGCCTTATGGCAAGGTGCTCCATCATGCTGGAAAAGGCATTGTTCATCACCAAACTGTTCTTGGATGGTTGGGAGAAGTTGTTCTCGGAGAATGTTTTTGTACCATTCTTTAGTCATTGCTGTGTTCTTAGGCAAAATTGTGAGTGAGGTCACTCCCTTGGCTGAGAAGCAACCCCACACATGAATGGTCTCAGGATGCTTTACTGTTGGCATGACACAGGACTGATGGTAGCATTCAGCTTTTCTTCTCCTGACAAGGTTTTTTCCAGATTCCCCAAACAATCAGAAAGGGGATTCATCAGAGAAAATGACTTCTCCAGTCCTCAGCAGTCCAATCCCTGTACCTTTTGCAGAATATCAGTCTGTCCCTGATGTTTTTCCTGGAGAGAAGTGGCTTCTTTTGCTGCCCTTCTTGACACCAGGCCATACTCCAAAAGTCTTCGCCTCACTGTACGTTCAGATGCACTCACACCTGCCTGCTGCCATTCCTGAGCAAGCTCTGCACTGGTGGTGCCCGGATCCCGCAGTTGAATCAACTTTAGGAGATGGTCCTGGCACTTGATGGACTTTCTTGGGCACCCTGAAGCCTTCTTTACAACAATTGAACCTTTATTCTTGAAGATAAATGGTTGATTTAGGTGCAATCTTAGTAGCAGCAATATCCTTGTCTTTGAATCCCTTTTTGTGCAAATCAATGATGGCTGCACGTGTTTCCTTGCAGGTAACCATGATTAACAGAGAAAGAACAATGATTTCAAGCACCATGCTCCTTTTAAAGCTGCCAGTCTGTTATTCTAACTCAGTCAGCATGACAGAATGATCTCTAGCTTTGTCCTCCTCAAGACTGACACCTGTGTTACCATCTTCCCTACTGTGCTATAGCCGAAAGATGGCTGCAACGCGGTTGTCTAGTTATGGGATGATGCCCGTGGACGTCATTCCAGAACATGCCCCCTGTGCTCCCCCGGTGCTGCCAGTGATTGCTGTGTCTTACGGACACAGCTGATCATGTGATATGGTAAACGGCCAATCACAGTGGCCTTTTACCACATGATCATCTGTGTCCAATGACACAGCAAATCACCGGGTAAATACAGTTGCCGGTTATCGGCTGCACTTTCCTCACGCTGTCAGAGCGTGAGAAAAGTACTGCCGATAACCGGCAATTGTCAGAGAAGTGATCAGCACTGATGAAGAGTACCCTGATGATCAGTGCCCAGCAGCGCTGCCCACCTGTGCCACCCACCTGTGCCCAGCAGTACCATCCACCTGTGTCTAGCAGTGCCACCCACCTGTGCCCAGCAGTGCCACCCATCAGTGCCCAGCAGTACTGCTCATCATTGCTGCCCATCAGTGCCACCTATCAGTGCAGCATAATCAGTGCCGCCTATCAATGCCACCTATCAGTGGCACCTCATCAGTGCCCATCAGTGCTGCCTATCAGTGCAGCCTCATCAACGGACATCAGTGAAGGAAAAAATTACCTGTTTGCAAAATTTTATAATAGAAACCAAGAAAAACTTTTCTTTTTTTTTTTATTTCTTGCTGTTTTTTTGTTTATAACACAAAAACTATAACACACAGTGGTGATTAAATACCACCAAAAGAAAGCTCTATTTGTGTGAAAAAAAGGACAAAAATGTCATATGGGTACAGTGTTGCATGACATGCAGTTGTCATTCAAAGTGTGACAGCACTGAAAGCTGAAAACTGGCCTGGGCATGAAGGGGGTATAAGTGCCCTGTAGGCAAGTGGTTAATGAGAGAATCACTGACATGATGTCAGTTGGTTCTTTTATGGCAGGGCTGAAATGCAGTTGAAATGTTTTTGGGATTAAGTTAATTTTTATGGCAAAGAGGGATATTGCAATTAATTGCAAATCATCTGATCACTCTTCATAACATTCTGGAGTATATGGAAATTGCCATTAAAAAACTGAGGCAGTAGACTTTGTGAAAATTAATATTTGTGTAATTCTCAAAACCTTTGGCCATGCCTGTAGGTGCTTCATCTAAACCCTTCAAACTGTCAGCGAGGACACCTACTACGTGCTGCTCATCTACTTCTGTCTGCTTTGTAAATGTTATTTCACTATCATAGGACTCTGTTGACGAGTGGGGTGTTCAAGCAGGGTGAAGTAATTGGCTGCGTAGGAGGTGGCAATTTGCAGTAGTCATTTTGACTGCTAGTACGTCTTTCCCTTGCAGGACAGGGAGATCTAAGCAAGCCCTCCAAAGGACAAGATATTGCAAGGGGCTATTAAATTTTACCAGGATGGGCTCCTTTGTGCGCCCCACTGGTTAAAGCTGGCCATGCACAGTTAGAATTTAATGCAAAAATAGTTGTCTGATTTTCTAAGGGTTACTGGTGACAATGTGACTATCATTTTCAACTGTAGTGACGAGAAAAATGGAAGGCAAGGATCAAAAATGTTTCTTCTTTCTCATCTGAATAAACAAAATTGAAACTTTGAATGCGTTTTGGTTTGAGAAAAGTCAGACTCATTTAAATGCACATGTGCTAGGTCGTGCATGAGTTGAGTTCAGCTTTAACGTCCTTCTAAATAAATTTGTTGCGTCACTGATGGTACTTTCGCATGGTCTGCCAAGCAATTTTTCAGAAGTTCTGCATGAACATTTGAAAAACATTTGACCAGTGCACAGCTAGCTCTAGTTTTACTTTAATGAGCCCAGCCAGGGCTTTTTTTCTACAAAAAAAAATAGATGCAGGGACTTCCCCCTTCTGAGTCACTTCTTGTCTCCGCCCCCTACCCACCTCTGAGCACCATCAGTTGGTTCCACCCCTTACCCACCTCCCAGTACCTCTCATTTTAGATAATACAGAATCATTTTGTGGTGCTAAATAATCTGTATGGAATTTGTTAATGATACCAAGAAAAGCAGAAAAATAGATCCCCCACAGCCAGTAGCAATATAACCCCCCCCCCCTTCCCAAGCAACAATAGATTCTTCCAGCAACAATGGACCCCCCAAAAAAAAATACCACCCAAGCAACAATAGACCCCCAGCAGCAACAACAGATCTCCCAGCAGTCAGCAACAATAGACCCTTCCCTCAACAGTAGATCCCTTCCTACAACAATTGACCCCCATCAATAATATACCTCCCCAGCAACAATAAACCACCACACAACAATAGATCCCCAAGCAGCCATCAACAATAGATCCTCCAGCACACCCCAGTACCCCTTGCCATTACATACATTCAGTACTAGAGGTGC
Source organism: Staurois parvus (assembly GCF_062004578.1). Classification (NCBI taxonomy): domain Eukaryota; kingdom Metazoa; phylum Chordata; class Amphibia; order Anura; family Ranidae; genus Staurois; species Staurois parvus. The sequence goes on from NW_028317823.1 coordinate 7,884,160, forward strand.
CAGAACTGCGTTCCTCCGCGTTCCCACTGAAAATTAGCCCTGAGCCCAACTACCTCCCACTGAGACCGCTTTAACAAATTTAGCAAATTTGGCGGCTCTGAATTTTCAAATGTTTTAGTCACAGAACTCTAAATTCAGGAGTCCATGGTAAACTTGGGTAGTCCTTGGTGCCGTCATGAAAAAAAGAGAAACAAAGATCCAAATAAAGTCATTTTAATATAAAAAGTATGTAGGTCCAGCTTCTTCGGGGCTTTTAAAAAGGAACGTACAGGCCGCTTATGAGTGCTGTTCTCGGCCCCACTGAGAACCACCCAAGGCTGGAAGAAGATCTAAAGAGGAAGAGGACTCCGCATGCCATGTGTCTGAAGAAAGCTGGAAAAGGTCAGCATAAAAAAGCACTGGGGTGGGGTTAGCTCATAGTTGGGCTTTAAATCTTCGTCACATTGTTTTTTGGGGGGGGGGGGGTTTGCTGCTTGTGTCCCTATTGGGAGGATTTTTTCTGATCTCTGGATTAACTATGGGTGTAGAATTCTGTATTTTTTCATATATTGGTTGAACTAGGTGGATTTGTGTGTTTGTTCAACCTATTTTATGCAATCATGTAACTACCAGGGGCGGACTGACCATATGGAAACTGCCCGAGGGCTCGGGGTCAGTAGGGGGCCCCATGAGATGCCCCTGGTACCTTTTTTTCATAGGCTTTTTTGAGTTTGGGCAAGGATACAGGGGCCCCATGATCCCCTATTGCCCGGCGGCCCCATGAGTTGTCAGTCCGCCCCTGGTAACTACTGTATGTACAAATAGGTAAAAATTATAAGAATGTTTTTCCCCTATTTTGGAAAGAGGGAGAAACAAAAAAAGGAATTGGTCTCTGAATGGTGTTAAAGAGATTTTAAACTCAAAAGGAAACATTTATTACATTTCAGCTTACCAATTCTTAGATGTGATGACTGTCTAAGTTTTAATTTTTTAAGCTCTTTCCTTTATTTTCACCTGGTGATCTTGACAGCAAGTCTGTTTTTCAACAGAACAAGCTATCCTGCAGATGTAGCAGATAGAGGGTTTGGACAGACTAATTAAAGCGATAGTAAAAAAAAAAGAAAAAACCTACAAGGCAATGGCACAATGTGCTAGTATGCATTGCATACTAGCACATTATGAAATACTTATCTTGGAACGAATCCCTCCACCACTGACATGGCTTCCATCTTCACCCGTTCTTCCTTGTAAGTTTGTGGGCTCCAGCAGCTTGCCACGATGACGTCACAGGCCACAGGACAGCACTCTGAAGGAACGTCAAGAGTATGCTGTTCCTTCAGAACGCATGCACCGGTGATATCACCAGCTGCTGAAAGAGCAAATATCTCCTAAACAGTACATGTTTTGGAGATATTCATTTTACCTACAGGTAGCTTTATTATAAATAAATTCATAAAAAAAACAGTGCTAAGTGATGAGAAAAGTCCATCAAAGAAAAGTCCAACCAAAGCCATATTCAGTGCATCAAAGAGGGAGGAAGATGACACCTCTATAATCTTTGTGAGAAACAACAAACATGTAAGAGATTTTATCAGAGCTATTGGGGGTTTTTCTTAGAAAAGCCAACAACGCTTTAGGGGTTAATCCTGCACAACTCTCCGGTTTATGGCGCAGAGATAGTCTCCTTGGCTCCACTCCAACTCCCTAATACCGCCAATGAGTCATGCAAAGAATAAACAATAATAGTGTCATATGCCCAAACTTAAAACTTTATTATTAACCATTTGCCGCCCGGCCAATGGCCGTTTGGCGGCTGGCAAAATCCCTCAGCGTTCCGGGTGGACGCCAAATGGCGTCCACCTGGGCATGTGCAGTTTGCCTCGGACACGGCTGATGACACATCTGAGTACCAGCCCCTGTTGCCAGTACCATGTGACCTGCTGTGACCAATCACAGCAGGTCACATGACAGTTGTATACAATGGATGGCTTCATTCATGCCATCCATTGTATACTAGTGTGCCTAGCTGTGAATGGTCACAGCGATCACATGCACAGCCCAGCTGTGTCATGTGATTGGCCAAATCACAGCTAAGCACAAAAAAGAAAAAAAAAACCCTGAATGAATCGATGTCATTCAGGTAAATGCTTGCTTATAGCAAAGTAATTCTTTGCTATAAGCAAATTGTGTAAAAAAAAAATACTGATCACTTCCCCAAAGTAGTACAATGTTACTATGGTAACATTGTACTACTTTGGTCATAGTGAAATATGAAAAAAAATCTTAAAAAAAAGAAAAAAAAAGTAATAAAAAATTAAAAATAATAAAAGAAAAAATTATATATATTTTTTTTCATACTGTCAGTGTCCCTGATCACCACCATGTCAGTTATATGATGACGCTGTACTGCACTGGTGACAGTATGTACAAAAAATAGTGAAAACTATTTTTTTAATTTTCTGAAAAATTATAACAAAAAATACAACTTCAAAAAACTCGCCATGCCTCTTATGAAATACGCCGGACTGTCTACTCTGCAAAAAGGGGTCATTTGGGGGATATCTGTACTGTTCTGACATTCTTGTACCTCAAGAAATTAGATTGGCCGACAGTACTTCAGGATTGATCAATATTCAGATCTATACCATAGTTTGTGAACTCTATAACTTTCCTACAAACTGCAAAATACATCCTAATTTGGGTTATTTTCACCAAAGACATGTAGTAGAATACATCTCGGCCTAAATTTATGAAGAACAATTATTTATTTGCAAACTTTTATAACAGAAACAAAGAAAAAGTGTTTTTTTTTTCAAAATTTTCGCCTTTTTTTGTTAATTTAGCAAAAAATAAAAATCCCAGCGGTGATTAAATACCACCAAAAGAAAGCTCTAGTTGTGTGAAGAAAATGATAAAATTTTAGTTTGGGTACAGTGTTGTATGACTGCGCAATTGTCATTCAAAGTGTGAGAGCGCTGAAACCTGAAAAATGGCCTGGGCAGGAAGGGGGTAAAAGTGCCCGGTATTGAAATGGTTAAGTAAATAAATGCCCTCACCATGGTTAAGAATTGCATAGCCATAGAGAAATCAATACCGGAGCTGCAGCAAATGCGATGTGTAGACGTCCCGGCCAGCGTGGTGACGTTACGTGAAGCTGTGGACTTTTCACATCACTTAGCACTGTTTTTTTAATGAATTTTTTATTTGTTTTTCACACTATCCAGCGCTGCACTTTATTTGTTATTTAAGGAATTGTATCCACTTTTTGTGCTTTTTATATATTATTCATTCCGAGCGCAAAGATTTATTTTGATTTGAAATCTTTATTATATGCCTACCTGTAGGTAAAAATCACCAAGGGGACATTACTGCTACTTTAACACTAACAGGGTTGCTTACATTGATCAGCTTTTATTTATTTATGGGAAACCTTTATCCCAAGAGGAAAAAAAACGTTTTTGCTGTAACTGTTTATGAAGTGTTAGCTGGAGTTCAGCTTCAATTTGTTAGCCTTCTAAATTTGCTAGCACATCTGACACTCTCCTCCCCCCAGACTGGCAATGCTGTTGTCTGCTGTGCCTCCAGTACTCCTTCATGACTAAAGCACCAGAGATAGGTCATCCAAATCCCCCCCCCCCCTTTTGGCTATACTTAAAGAAAAACATGACACCAATTTTGGAGTAAATGGCCAACATGGCCTTTTATTAACAAACATTTTAACACACCAACCATTCCTTATAACAGAAACATACAGAGTTGTTGTTGGTCTTCGAAGGCAACCCCCAAAAATGATCTGAAATGCACCTGCGGACAACCATATTACACAAGGCCTCCAGCCGCAACCAACCAGCTCGGAGACAACCATACCGTCCGCAGTGCAGCACCACCACATTCCAGTTAAACCTTGGTTAACTGGAATGTCCCCGGGCACACCATACCAACGATGGGTCCCACACCATTATCTGTACCTCCAAGATAAGAACCGCCTCCAAAGACCAACAACCGCCCAAGACCGAAATAACCCCCCTTTCCCCCCGAGAGGAACACAATACTCCCTAAAATAGGGAGGGAGGGAAGCTCACTCACCAACGTCCAGCTCCGACTGATGCCCCCCACCGGGACACCCCACCCTAAGGTGCGGCAGAGCCCACCCACGCTCTCCCTCTACCAACCAGCACCCCCAGCTATACTTTTCCACACCCCCTGGCACATAATTAAATCTTTCTATTCTCCTTCCCACTCTAGGCCTAGTCATGCCTGCCTGCGCTAATTTTCTTTTTTCCTTTCCGCTACGGGCATTTCTTTCAGAGCAGGGGCGCTCTAATACAGGAGGTGTGTTACTGGCCAGATCCCCAGATGAAAGCAGAAGGGGGAAAAAAAAACAAAATGACCGGTAAGCTGCAATACATTACATTTTTGGTTTTGGGTTTAATAACGCTTTAAATTTAGTTTTAGACGATAAGCTCTGGATTTGCCTGATGTTCTGCAACAGAGAACACAGACCTTGCCACCATATTGGAGACATGAAAATCCACCAATCAGAGAAGACATTTCTAAATATAAAATGACATTTATCCTTACCAAAATAAATGAAGAAGATGTCTAGAAAAACATTATGAAGAATATCTCGCAGCAACAGATGTCAGGGAATTTGTGCGTATAATCAGTCTATTCACCAGACAGATGCCAAGATTATGTCTCTGCCAGCTGAACAGGCGGTGTTTTTATGAAATGTTTTCCTTATTTTAAACTTTAGAATTTGGAAACTGAAATTGAACTTGTTATTGAAGGAAAATTAAACTTTATCAACAGAATAAGAAGGATCAATAAGAATTCCTGTTCTATTGTAATTAAAGCCTAATACCAGCCAACCAACGACAACTAACATTTTGGATGTCTCATGTTATGCTTTGGTGACAATGGCCGTAGTCACCATCCTGGAGTTTCGCTTTAAAGCTCCCTGTAAAAAACAGTAATAATACTTACCTATCCCGCCGACCTTATATTCACACCCAGGGAGGGCACTGGTGCTCTATGGAGGGAGAGCGGGCATTGGTTCTCAATCAACATTGACTATTTTAATCCTTGTGGTGCTCCTATTAGTATATAGATAGGAAAGCATATCACATTTACTTGTTTTATCCTTTTTTTTAACATTTCTTCAGTTAGTTCCTGGTTTCTGGCCTTGGCCAAAATGATGTCATACATCCCAGGGGTCTTCAGGGTGGGGGAAAGGGGCTTGCTAAGCACACCCTTCTGCCTGCATGCATAGTTACGTCGTTGGTAAGGCTGAATAAAGACACAAGTCTTTCCAGTTCAACCTGTGTTTGTGTGTGTGTTTTTATGTCACTACCATTTCCCTGTATATTGCGTGCACTTAGATGCCCATCTAAAGGTTTTTTTTAAATATTGGCACTCCTCGCTGACACCATCAACTGTGGAACTGGTCCACATCCTTACCTTTCTAACAGTTATAGAGCTACCCCTTCAGGAGCCGCTGGTAATTTGGGCCTCTTTCCCCCACTCACAGCATACACAGCCAGGTGCATCACATTTTCAGCATTCTTCCTCAGGCTCAAATATCAGTCTAGGAGGTTTTTTGTGTGTTTTTATTGGAGAACGATGAACTTGGATAGGGATGTGGGGCATGGGATACCCTGGAAGTGTAGAACAACTTGAGGACTACTAAGCTTCTGGCTGCTCTGTGCAAAATTACAGGCTGTATTGCATACCTCTGACTGCACTGTAATCTCTTGGCTGTCTTGTACAACTCCTGGCTGTCTTGTGCAACTCCTGTCTGTCTTGTGCAACTCATGTCTGTCTTGTGCAACTCATGTCTGTCTTGTACAATTCCTGTCTGTCTTGTGCAACTCCTGTCTGTCTTGTGCAACTCCTGGCTGCAATGGGGGAAAACGTCTAGGCAATATTGCACACTCCTTGTTGCACTGCATTTGTCTGGGGGTTGGGAGGGTTAGGCCATACCACAGTTACTTCTCCTCTGCATAGCAGGATCAGTTACTCAGACCCAGAATGGTTTGGCTTCGTCCCACCAACTCCCTTCTGGCTCTGCTTTGGATGCAGCACTCTTTGCTAGGACACCAGCTAAGCCTCTTTTAGCTCCCCATACAGCAGAGCTCACATCTCACATAGGTAGAGGAAGGGGCATCACTATTTGGCCAATCAGGTGTGCTGCAAGCACATGTGCTGGCACAGGACATGCTAAAAGAGAAAAAAAACAACGTATTGAGTTATCAATCTGTTCCATCGCTATCCAATCACAGGCTGAGGGTGGGGAGGTGACTAGGCTATATTGCCTGACTGCAGTAGAGAAAGGTCAAGTCACCAACCTGGCTGTGCAGCTGTAAGAAAATTTCAGAACTGAATGGAAAGAAGAACAAAACCTTTTAGAGGCCATACAGCTGCCATATAAGTACAGTTATACCTCAGTTCACAAATGACTCTGGTTGTGAACCAAATTGGTCAAGAACCGAGGCAAATTTTCCCATAGGGTTCAATGTAAATCAGGTTAATCCTTTCTGACCCATACGAACGTGATCGCGAACTGAATTTGGTCGCCAACCGAATCAAATTTTCCCATAAGGTTTGATGTACAGTGAAGGAAGTAAGTATTTGATCCTCTGCTGATTTTGAATGTTTGCCCACTCACAATGATCAGTCTAAAAATCGAAAGGTAGGTGTAGGTGTTCCAGCACTACAATGACCCAAAACAAATGGCCAAGGCAACAAAGGAGTGGCTCAAGAAGAAGCACATTAAGGTCCTGGAGTGGCCTAGCCAGTCTCCAGACCTTAATCCGATTGAAAATCTGTGGAGCTGAAAGTTCGAGTTGCCAAATGTGAGCCACCAAACCTTAATGACTTGGAAAGGATCTGCCAAGAGGAGTGGGCCAAAATCCCTCCTGAGATGTGTGCAAACCTGGTGACCAACTACAGGAAACGTCTGACTTCTGACTGCCAACAAGGGATTTGCCACCAAGTACTAAGTCATGCTTTGTAAAGGGTATCAAATACTTATTTCCCTCATGAACATGCAAATCAGTACATCATTTGTTACATACATTTCTTTTGAATTTTGTGTTGCTATTCTGTCTCTCAGTGTTACAATACACCTACCATTCGATTTTTAGACTGATCATTTCTTTGTGAGTGGGCAAACATTCAGAATCAGCAGAGGATCAAATACGTATTTCCTTCACTGTAAATAAGGTTAATCCGTTCTGGACTTTTTTTTCTTTTTCTTTTTGAACCATAAAATATGAAACAAAGTTCAGTACAGTAGAGTATGAGGAGAGAGAGCACTAACCTTGCTTGAGACGACTTCTGGCGTGGAGGACAGGAAAGCGGGTGGATGGCAGTTATTGTTTGGAGGGAGAGTCCCCCTCCATAAGGACATTAGGGAGATCTCCTTCAGGGATTTCTTCTCTTCAACAAGCAGCTTGTGTTCCTCAAGGGAATTCCAGCTTCACCTGTCAAAGTCTTTTAGCAGTTTAGTATGTGCAACTCTAATTATTCTGAAAGCTATTCATCATGTCTGCTGTTATACCCAAGCAGCAGCTAAATGCAGTGCATTTCAGCTTTTGTTTAGCCCTTTCGCTGCCAGAGCAGTTTTTGCATTTTTTGCACACGTTTAAAAAATTATTTTAGGCCTGAAGATTAAACAAACATTATATATTATCTGAAAGCAGACACCCTCGAGCAGTCTCTCAACCTTTTTGAGACAGAGGAACCCCTAAGATAACTTTCAAGTCTCGGGAAACCCCTGCTAAAAATGACTATATCTACAACTCATGATACATCAATGTGATGGTCAGTGGGAAGAATGTTTCCTATACTTGTGGTTACTGGGAAGAATTACCCCATTACAGATAGCTAAAAAGATCAATGGTGTCAGTGGGAACTTATCTGAGAGGCACAAATTGTTCATTGCTCAAGGAACTTCTAGCAACCTCTGGAGGAACCCTGGTTGAGAAACCCTGCCCTAGAGAATAAAATAGTGGCAGTTCCAATTTTTTATGTCACACGATATTACTGCAAAGGTAAAAAAAAACACTACAGTGAATTTTAGGGCAAACAAATGCAATGAATTACCCAAAATGTTGGTAAAATATAAAAGATGAGGTTAAAAGCCAAGTAAATAGATACCCAACATGTCAAACATTACATTTGTGTCGCCTATGAATTAGTGACAAACTTCAGTACCCTATATTTTGTATAGGCAACACTTCAAAAGCCCCTATAGGTCATCAGTTTAGTGTTACAAAGGAGGTCTTGTAGTAAAATGATTCCTTCCTGATTGCCCAAGAGGCAAATGAATATTCTCTGGATCAACTTTACCTATAAATATTAGTATCCAGTTATATTGTGTACATTTAAGGAAGAATCCAGGCCTTTTTAAAAACAATCTAGTGAGTTGACCAGAATCAGCTCTTTTTGGCCATTGGAAGCACCCCTGTCAGCAGTAAATGGTTTGTTTCAACGCTCCAATTGCAACATCTGCAGAACAGCTTGTTCTGTTGAGAAACAACTTACTTACAAATCACCTGGAAAAACTAATACAGCCATCACATCTAATAATGGTAAGCTGCAATATAATAAATGTTCAGGGGCAGACTGACCATTTGGAAACTTGGGCACTGCCTGAGGGCCCAGGGTCAGTAGAGGGACCCATGAGATGCCCCTGGTACCTTTTTCATAGGCTTTTTTGAGTTTGGACAAGGACACAGGGGACCCATGATCCCCTATTGCCTGGGGGCCCCATGAGTTGTCAGTCTGCCCCTGTAAATGTTTGATTTTGGGTTTAATACTGCTTTAAAGGTTTTCAGAAATCTCATCAATAAAATCCTGACAGGAGTTATAATCATGCACTAGGCTAGCCAAAGTTTTAAAAAGCAAGCTTTGGACGTAAACATTTTGGCATTAAGGCCTGAAATAGATGGAGCAATTTTCTTTCTTGCAACCACTCGATTTCTTCATCAACACAGACAGCTATTGTGTTCTCCTGACAGGGGGGTGGGGGAAGCCTTCCCCGGTGGGAAAACAGTGATCATTGCTTGCAGCTAAAACAGCTGCTAGCAATAACTGCATGTAAATTCCGGCAGGCTGGTTGTATCCAAATTGATCAATCGATCAACTTGGGATACATTCAGCCTGCCCATGCATAGTTCAAATCTCAGATGGTTCAGCAAGATTCAGTTTGTCTATGGCCATCTTTAGTGTGTGCTCCTATAGGGGTTGGTGTTTACTGTATACTCCTGGTGTAGCTCTTGAAATTGGACACTAGTACCACCGTTATCCAATCATCTGTTTTACAGACAATTCTTTCTTCTTTTTTAATGAAATATACTTACTCTAGTCTGTTTGGTATATAATTTCCTACAAATTTTCTACAAAAAATCAATTAAGAGATTTGGCATTAGTCTCCTGTTGATGCTTTAAATTTCATTGGTGGAAGGTGATACTTTAACCTCCCTGGAGGTATTCCCGAGTGTAGCTCGGGGTTAACTTTCTGTACCAGAAGTGGTAACCCTGAGATACACTCGAGATTACCCTGCAGCGTTGCTCCGGGATCCCTATTTCACTTAACTTGTCCTGCGCTCCCGCGATGTCCCCCCTGCAGTGTCCCCGGCAATGTCCTCCGGCCGATGACGGCATCCGTCTTCCGGGTTCCGTTCCCTGCGAGCGTCAGGACGTACGGGGGATTGAACCAGCGGGAAATTAAAAAATTTTTAAATGTGACATACACTCAATACACTAAAATTTCATAGTATTCCATTACTGTATCAAACCATTTCACATACATTTTGTCCCGAGTGCTTTGTCCTGTGCCCTGCCTGCATTTTTACTGTTCTTTCTGCCTGGAAACTGAGAAACGTCCATGGCGTCCAAAAAGTGTCCCTTTAGGTCAAAAGAGGTTTTAGACCGGCTAGAGAACAGCGATAGTAAATCAGAACTACTTGGAGAATTGAGTGATAATGATTTGTGGGGAAATTCATCATCAGACACTGAAAATGATTTTACGACTAACCTCAGTGATGTGCGAACATAGCACGCTATTTCAAAATTCAGTGTTTTTGGTTTGATTACATTATTGAATTAAATGTATTATTTTATTATTTTTTATGATTATTTATTATATTATAATTTACGATTTCGTGTTTCAAATTTTAACATGCCCGGGATGTTTACTAGACTCTTGTTCGGACAGATTTCAGTGAGTTATTCCTAAGAATTACAGGCCTACAATAAAAAAACTACATATTTCCATCAAAAACAATGTACCGCTTTGAGCACTGAAATATTGACATAATCAGACCGCTAGGGAGGTTAAGATAAGAAAAGAGGACAGTTTAGTGCTATTTCAAATTACAAAAAGCATGGAAAAAAGGCCAATATCAGTCACCTTTTTTTTCTTGCTGATAGCTACAAACAATTCATTCATATAAGACAGACTAGGTGGAGTATTTAACTCTACAATTCTGTAGATTCAGCTCTCTGCGGATCTTACAACAATACATTACACCATACAGAAAATGTTTTAAAGGTCATTGCACCAAGCAGTGACCCAGCCAGCTGTAGTCAGAGGACACATTAGAAAGAGACACAAGGCCAAGGCAAAGAACAAATGGAACTTAGTGACATCTTTGTCAGGTTCTTCCAGCCTTCCACCTGCTGAAATAATTGGGGTAAGGCAAACGACCTGTTTGTGTCCTCGGTTAAGACAAGGTCACAGTTCAAGAGGCATGCTGTTTGAAAGAATGCATTCTTCCTTCTGCAGTGGAGACAATGCTTTCCTCTCGTCAGTTCGGAAACAGGGCAATAATGACTCAGAGGCTTTTCAGTATCATGACATGTATGATTCATTATAAAATTTGTGCACGCTTGTCTGGATTGTTAATGACAGTGAATTTTTTTTTGTTTCTACCACATCAGTGTTTTTGTGGTCATCAGTCAGCCTGGCTGTCTCTAGTACCCTTACAATGATCTTTAGTGATTAATAAAAAAAATTGAAAGAAGATACCAGCTTCGTTAAGGAAAATTCAACAATACGACCCTGTTGTTACTTTTTTTCTTGTGGATGTGGTTAAAATGATCATTTTACTGTGTTGAATATTTTTTCTGTACATAGTTACTAATAATGTATTTAACTCTGAACCCATCGGAAGTACTTCCCAAGGCATTCATAAAGTTTACTTTTGCTTGTAGGGAAGGATTTAGTCCAACCTCTCTCAGCCTGGGTTCTCTGGAACTCTAGGGTTCCTTCAGAGGTTGTTAGGGGTTCCTTAACCACCCATTTTATGGTGCCATCTGGCAGAGCTAACTTAATGATTTTTTTTTCCCATCTGTAAGAGTTCCATGTTGACCAACGTTGTAAGAGGGGCATTCTACCCACTGGCCAACAATGTAAGGAGTATTTTTCCCACTGCCGGCCAATTGATTTTAGCAGAGGTTCCCAAAGATATGAAGATTATTTCAAGTGCTCCAGGGCAATAAGGCTGATAAAGGCTGGTTTGGACTCATGTGTAGTTTACAGAAATTGCAGATTTCTTCAGTCTTTAAAAGGCATTCCTTAGATTAGTGGAGCACCTGAACTACTAGTTATTAAATGTTGTCAAATATTATCTAACTGTGTTCTGTCATTGTGATATATCCATTTGTGGGAACATAACCTTCCAATATATTATCAACCTTTCTGGAGATTGGCCTTTCCTGGCCACACATGTCTTACGTTGGCTCAACATTTTCAAGTACTGATTGCCTGCTTGACTTGACTAGTCAGACACTTAAATCAGGTAATAGATGACAGAAATACATTTACTAGGACTACTTGCCAAATATGGGAAATATTAATTCTTTTTATGTGTACTTTTGATGGGACAAGTTTTTTTTTTACTTTTTTTTTCGCAGGGATAAGTGGTCTATGGTACAACAGCATCGCCTCTATGTTTTATAATAGTGGAAGTAGCATGAATGGTTTGCTAGTTTTATTTTCTGCATTATCCATTGTAGTATGATAACCATTTGCTCAAGTTTTCCTAAAACTGTAAAATGTCCACAATAACCTGAAGGAATGGGTAAACCATCCCCTATTACAACATAAAGTTCAAAATAATTACAATGAAAACAAACTTAAAGTGTATCTTAACCCAAAAGCAAATCTTTAATATATTACAGCTTACCAATTCTTAGATGTGATGGTCATCTCGGCTTTTTTTATCCTTTTATTTTCACCTGATGATCCCGCCAGTGAGTCTGTTATATTACAACTTCCATCAACAGACCAAGCTGGTCAGCAAAATTTGCAGTTAGAAGCTTGAGAGAAACCATTTAACACAGAGGTGTCTACAACAATCAGTGTTTATTCACGTATGTAAAGCCTTTATCCCCAAAGGAAAGAAAAGCCTATTACTGTAAGTGCTTATAACGTGTTAGGTGGAGTTTGCCTTCAATTTTTTAGTAAAGCTAATTTAAATCTGCTAGTGCATCTAACACTACTCTCTCCTCAGACTGACAATCTGAGGTTCAAAGGTGTCTTCGTTGTTCCTCCTTCCAGAGTGAAGACTCAGAGACCAGTAGCTATAGCAGTAGGGAGACTCTCACCGACCATTTGGATAAGTATACAAGCAGGTCACCCTTGCAGATGACGTGGGCTCATCTAAGGTGCACAGTCTAAAAACTAAATTAAATGCACCAGAGCTGATGGTGGAGATGGGTGTTGCTGAATGTTAGTACCAGGTCACAGTCCTCAGGAGCGCCCCACCAAGAAGTGAGCAAGCTGGGGTCTAGTAGAAACTATAGCAGGTAGGAATCAAGGAGAAGCATAATCAGTAAACAATCTGAAGGTCAGTAACAAGTGGTTGCATGTTGGGATCAAGCAGAAGCATAGTTGAGGAACAAACCAAAGGTCAGTAACAAATGGCTGCAGGTCATGATCAAGCGGAAGGGTAGTCAAGAAACAAGCCAAAGGTCAGTAATGAGCAGTAGCGAAGAGAAGGATGGCTGCAGGAGTGACAAGAGCGAGATATTGGCTAGGGAGAGCACAATAATATGGCAAACACAAAGTGTAAACGGACTGACAACTCATGGGGCCCCTGGGCAATAGGGGATCATGGGGCCCCTGTGTCCTCACCCACACTCAAAACCAATCCCAAAAAATCCTATGAAAGGTACTAGGGGCATCTCATGGGGCCCCCTACTGACCCAGGGCCCTCGAGCAGTGCCCTAGTGCCTGAATGGTCAGTCCACCCCTGGTATGGTTTAGCAAGAAAGGATACTGCCAGACACAGTTGATGTTGCAAGTTTAGATCTGGGTCCTAACAGGAGGTGTCTTACTGCCCAGATCACCAGGTGAAAATCGAGGTAAAAAACCCTTAAAAAGAAAAAACAAATGCAGCCACCACATTTAGGCATTAATAAACTGCAATATTTTACATTTTTGGTTGGGGTTTTACACTGTAAGAAAAAACAGTATCTCTACATATAAAGAATTGTCCTCTCTCCCTAACAGGTCCAACACACACTGGCAAAATGAATGCTGTGGGTCCACCCTGCTTTAGAAAGGGGACTGGGTTAATCATTCCCTCAAATTATTGGCTCTTGCGACTGACCAAGAAACCAAGGTTATAGGTTCCTGGGGAGTGAACCATGGTAGCAGTGAACCCAAACCTCATCCCTAATTGCTATATTAACTGAGCAGATTGGTTGAGTCTGTTAATTACTGACTAAACAATTAAAGTGCCCTTTCCTGTCTCCATGCTGGACGAAGGAAAGTGTCATGTTAAACATTAAACATGTCACTACTATACAGGAGTTTCATTTGTACCCCCTTAAAGTTTGTGTTCCAGGCTCCAGAAATATAGATGTACTGCTGTAGATATAATTTTGTTTTCTGTTTTGCAGATGACCACACAGAATCCCCCTTCTTAACAACAAATGGTGGCCTTCATTCCATATTAGAAGACACAGTATCTCCAGCTTTTGGTGCAACCGTAATCATCATTGTGACTGTTGTGATTTCCGGCAGTGCCTATCTATGCTTTCTGAAGTATATATGCTCTGGATGTTGCAAAGCAACACAGGTGGTCCCAGTGAGAAGACTTGACCCTTCTCGATCTGAAGAGCAAGTATAGCCTATGTGTCATGGACCTGTGTTGACATTGGAAGAACCTTTTGACCAAGTCAGCTCAACATGGACTGCCTTACCCAATGCCATGGTTCTACATATGGTGTCATATCCAAAAACATGAAAAAACTACTTGCGAATATTTGGCAGATTTGTGACCCGGTGCCCACAAGCCATAATCCATGATTAAATGTATCTCAAGTTTTGAATGGTGGAACTTTAAGTTGACCTAAGTTTATCTAAAGCAATTTCTTCTATTTTGGATAGAGCAGGGAACGATCAAAGAACCCTGGCAGTTTTTCAGTTTTTCTTTTTGCAATTATTATTTCATCGGAGAGAATTACTTTCACCTCCTGTCCGATAAAGAAAACATGTTACAGGAATCTTTTCAAAATAAGAGAAAATTTAGTTGTCAACAAAACAAGTGTTCCCATTGATAGAGTTCCCTTCTATTACTGTTACAGCGGCCATTCAAATTTTTAGATTTCTGTTACCTTCAGTCCACGTGAGAATGGTCACCAGGGGTGCATTTTTCTCCTAGACACAGGCTGCAATAAAAACCCAACAGAGGTTTTTCTAACCCTTCCCTATGCTAGTCAAAAGCAATAAAACATGTTTTGGATTTAGATACAATTAAAAGTGTATCTATTGCCATTTTGTTTTATTTTTGGATGAAATGGGCAATTATGGAAATGTTTCTTTTTTTTTATTTCTGTACCCACTGTGCTATTTTATCCTATTTGTTCAGCTAATTAATATCAGTGGAACACAAAGTGATGGAAAATCAAAGTTACAGGGCCCAATGAAACTTAAAATGGTTCTAAAGCCACTAAAGTAAAAAAAACTATGTGCTGCAGGATCCCCACAGCCCCCCTATCCATATTCTTACCTAAGCCCGATCCAATCCAGTGATGTGCATGAGAGCAGAGGCTCTCACCGCTGTCTCCTTCCTCACTGTGTAGATTGATAGCAGCGGGAGCCATTGGCTCCCACTATTGCTACACAATTGGCCAATGGCTCCCACTACTGCTACACAATTGGCCATTGGCCAATTGCTACACACTACTGCTACACAATTATTATTACTATACAGGATTTATATACAACAGTTTGCGCAGCACTTTACACAACTGGCCATTGGTTCCCACTACTGCTCCCACAAATGCTGTGATTAGAGAGCAGGGGTGGGGCTGAGCCAACCGCACTTTGTCAGTAGACACAGACAGGATAGCTCAGGAGCAAGTCCACATGGGTGCCACCATGGAAAGTGAGGGCACTAGCCAAAGAGTAAAAGCCTGGAGTGCCAGTGGGGGACCTCAGAAGAGGGAGGATCGAGGCAGCTCTGTGCAAAACCATTACCCAGAGCAGGTAAGTATGGCATGTTTGTTATTTTAATTTTTGAAAATGAAGGTTTATTGTTACTTTAAGCAATCTGTTGCAGTGCATTAATGTGTGTTGCATTAAGGAAGCCACTTTATAATGAATTGGCTGCCAACACACTACAATGGATTAAAAAAAAAACATACATGACCCTTTTTTTTAGCAACACGGCCCATCTCAAGATATGGCATGTGAGTTGTAGTGCTTTAGAGTGCCATTCACAACGAGCAGGTGCATTGCCATTTGTTGTGCACAAGTGTAAATGGGTGCTTACAGTTGTCCCTGGAAAAGGAAAAGAACGGAGATCTTCCAATGGGGACAGTGACAACTAATACAGGATTTCCCATAATTTGCACAATTTTACTTTCACTTCATGTAAGAAGTGAAGGAAAATCTCCCTAAAAAAAGACAAGATAGCCAAAAAAACAAACAAAACATTTTTTTACCCTTCTCTATCCAAAACCAAGGTCTGACATTAGATACACCTAAAAGACAAAATGAAAATAAAATACAAGGTATAATCAAAAAAAGAAACTAAATCTCTAATTTTGTTGCTATAATAAAAGTGTGGTGCTTTGCTCTTTGCGCAGTGCTTTATTTTGCTTGATATAAACTGTTTAAACCAGAAAGTGCGTAGCAGATGAAAGTCAAGCTATAGATGCAGAGATAAACCGAAGAAGGAATTCACAGGACAGCGTCCCTCAAGATTGTACAATATGGATTGTTGCACTGAACTTTGTCTATCAGTATTTTTCTAAGACTTTAAATGTTTGACAAGGCTGGATAAAAGTTTTTGTTTTTCCTTATCAAACAGATAAAAGTAACCTTTTGCTTCTGAATTTTTGCTTCTGAATTCCTTGGGGAGTGATTTCCATTTTTATTTGTTCTCTGTTCTATTTCCTTGTTTTTGTTCTTTCTCGCTCTTAATCTGCAGGGCTTCAATAAAATCCGACAATAATAAAAGGAGATTTTTGAACTGTAAAAAAACAGCTTAATGTATTCATATGCCTTTTGTTCATCTTTTTTTACTTTGTTTATTTTAAAATGAAAAAGGTATACTTCCAAAGTGACTGTATACTGGCAGAAGTGTGTTGATGTTAAAAAATAAAGAATTGGTTTAAAGTGACCTGAACTCAAAAACGTAAAATTTGCTTTATTAGAAATACTAATTATTATTATTATACAGGATTTATATAGCGTCAACAGTTCGCTCAGCGCTTTACAATATAACGGGAGACAATACAGCAACAATACAGTTCAATACAAGAGGGTTAGGAGGGCCCTGCTCCTTGGAGCTTACAATCTAAGAGGGAGGGGCTAGTGGTACAAAAAGTAGTAACTGTGGGGGATGGACTGGTAGGAGGAGTAGAAGATTCCATTATTAGCTGAGGGCAGGATAGGCTTCACTGAAGAGAGAGGTTTTCAGAGATCGCATAAAAGTGAGCAGAGTAGGCAATAGTCTGATAGATTTGGGTAGAGAGTTCCAGAGGATGGAGGAAGCTCTGGAGAAGTCCTGGAGACGAGCATGGGAGGAGGAGACAAGGGAGCTAGAGAGCAGGAGGTCATGCGAGGAGCGGAGAGGATGGTTTGGGTGATATTATTGCACCTACTGTAAGCAGCACCCTAGAACATGTAATTTTCCCTGGAAAACAGAGATGCTTTCATTTGCTTTAGTGCCCAGTCACGCTGGGTGCAACTTGCCATGCGATTTATAAGACGTGGTGCTGCGCTACTAATTCATATAGTGAGTGAACTATCAGCATAAACAATATATAAATAATGCGCAAACAAACAAAAATGCTGTGCTACTTATTCATGAAGTGAGTGAACAATCAGCATAAAAACCATATAAAATGTGCAAAGAGAACAACCCATAAAAACTATACCAGCAGGTGTAAGAGCAACCATGAGTGTAACCAGTAGCAACCACAATAAATAGTGACCAAAAAATAGTGAATACAATCAATGTACAAAATCATTAAGTGAAAAAGTGTGGAGTGGGTAAAAAAAACATGAAAAAAATATATGTAAATAAATGGATGGACAAAAACATTGTAGTAGTGATAATGAACAAGTCACGTGACTTCATGGAACCCTGATGAAGTCACGTGACTTGTGACGTAATATGTAGGACGGAAGCGTGGTGACATCATTCCGGTACGGACAGCAGCCGCCATCTTGGTACTCCCAACCTCATACACCCTGTACTGTTTTATACAGTGATTGCCTTTTGGGTCTGCAGACCCATTTTATACGTGCGAGTAGTTTTTTGTCTGTTTCTACTTAATAAAGCATTGAATTACTACACTATGGGAGCTCTCTCTTGATCCTTTTTTGTGAGGATATTGGAGGAGGAGATTTAAAGGTACACCTTTAAGGACATCGGTGTTACTGCTTGATTTATATGGCATGCAGAGGAACCATTGTTTGTCTTACCATTGAGATCCATTCGGTCTGAGATCATCGCTTTGTTTTTATGCTCTGTGACCCTTTGCGGGTCGCAGTTGGAAGGTGAGCGCGCACGCTAGCTGGTGAAGGATTGCCTGTTTTTGTTGGGGATCACTGATGTTTTACCCAGGGGCGGACTGACCATTTGGAAACTCAGGCACTGCCCGAGGGCCCGGGGTCAGTAGGGGGCCCCATGAGATGCCCCTGGTACCTTTTTCATAGGATTTTTGAGTTTGGACAAGGACACAGGGGCCCCATGATCCCCTATTGCCTGGGGGCCCCATGAGTTGTCAGTCCGCCCCAGAATGATTGGGGCCTGAATTGCCGAAATGATTGATTTGCCAATGGCTCCTGCTGTCTACCAAAGCCAGTGAGTCAATGAAGAGAGAGAGGGGGTGGGGCCAAGCTATGGCTCTGTGTGTGTATAGTCACTCAGAGCAGCTGCTCGGGAGCCCCCATAGCAAGCTGCTTGCTGTAGGGGCACTTGGCAGGAGGGAGGGGCCATGAGTGCCAGAGAGGGACCCAAAGAAAGGAGGATCCAGGCTGCTCTGGACAAAACCACTGCACTCTGGTAAGTATAGACATGTTTGTTATTTTTTTATTAACTTGCCTTTAATTTCACTTTAATTCAAGTGAGCTTCATAAGCTGTAAGTAGATCATTTTAGTATTCAGTACAGAAAGTAATATTTTGTACGAATCAATTATTTCTCAAGGCTATTCCTACCAAGAAAAGTAAGAAAAAGCGAACTCACACTAGGAGGTGTGCTAGAAGGTGACAGACAATGGTATGGCGTTCTCCTAATGAGCTGTTCTTTGCAGAGCTTGGAATTCAGATGGCAATATCTCACAGAAATAACAGTGACCCTGGGAGAAGGAAATTTGGTGGTACAGTTTCCATGCCCTTAGTCAAATATAAAATGCAAATATTCCTTCCTTCTTTTCTTCTGTATGTTCCTTCGTTCATTTTTCTCTTTCTCTCCCACATTTCCCTTTTTTATGCTTTCTTACCTTCCTTCCTTCCTTCTCTCCTTTTTCTCATGTTCTCCCTCATTTCACTTATTTCTCCATTCTTTTTTTTATTTCCTTCTTCCCTTATTTTTCTTTCTTTCCCTTTTCCTTTCTTTCCTTTCCCTTTCCCTCTTTCTCATTTCCCTTCCCCTCTCTTTCTTTGCCTTCCTTTCCCTTCCCGTCTTTCCTTTTCTCCATCATTTCACTATTTCTCCATTCTTTTTTTCCTTTCCTTCTTCCCTTACTTTCCTTCCTTTTGCACTCTTCCTTTTTTCTTTTCTCTCTCTCTATCCTTTCCTTTGTTTTTCTAGTACTTTCCTTACTTTCCTTTCTTTACTTCTTGCCTTCTTTTTCTTTCTTTTACTCTCCACTATTCTTTTTCTTCCTTTCTCACTCCCTTACTTCTCATTTTCCTTTCTCCCTCCTTTTTCCCTTCCTTTCTCACTCTGTTCCATTCTTTCCTTCCATTCCTCCTTCCTCTCTCCCTTCTTTTTCCTTTTTTTCCCCTTCCTTTCCTTCCTTATATTCTTCTCTTCTAAGCTGATCTATCTATCATGTCTCTCTTCTATTTCGATGTATTATTTCCTATCAGTCTCACTCTTCTCCGTTGCACAAAATCTTCAGAGGCTCCCATATGGTAAAGTGACTGCCTTGTTATTCTGTTGTTGGAAGAAATACGAGATGTGTTAATTAGGTAATAAGAAAATCATCCTTGTTTATCTCGTCACTTAATCTTGAGAGATGAAAACGTGAAAACAAAATGTTCTAATTGCTGAGAAAATATATAGAGTAACGTGGATCGTGCCAAATAATATTCTTACAGTGGAGTAGCTTGTTGGCTGCATTTTATGTAAATAAAAACTGAACTGACTAGTGGAGGCACATGTCGAGGACGGAACAGTGGTGCTACCTAGTACCAGGGTGGCTAATTATCAATGCTGGGCATGGTCACGTAGGGCAAAGTGCCTCAAAGGTGGGCCAAAGTCAGAGTCAAGCTGGGCATAAACTTTAGATTTTTTTTATTCAGCCTGCAGGCTGACTGAAAGAAATCTAAAAGTGCGGATGGATAACCCCCTTCCCCCTGTGCCAGCTTTTGTATTCTTACAGTGGGCTCCAGCTCACTCTGCTTAAGGGCTTATTCAAGATTGAGGTGGGGGGGAGTCAAAAACAGATGGTTGAGCCAAGTTTTTAGCTGCCTCTAGCAGACCTCCCTTAAGCTGCAAATGCAACTGCCTTGCCCTCCTGGCCAGAAGCCTGGGAAGGAAGCCAGGCTGAAGACACCGAGGTCCCAGCTAGGCTTAGCTGGGGAGCCTATTTGGAAAGCCAACCCAAGAATCCAGAAGGTCAGGAGACAGCTCAAGAGATAGAGCTAGGAGGTAGCTGTGGGAGAGAGCCCAAGTTGTCCAGAGGCAGAGAGAGTCTACCTCACCATCACTAGAAGTACCTGGAGGGATATTAGCAGGATGCAACCGATGACCCTGGTAGCTGGATGAGTTATAGGCAGCTGGAGATTCTATGGGACTTTGCTGGGAAAGTGCAGCTAGAAGTTGTACAGCCAAGACTTTGTGCAAGGCCTTCAACAGTTGTAGAGAGCAGCCAGAAGTTTAGCAGTCTACGAATTGTTCAAGTTCACATTTTCTTCAGTTCTGGGGCATTCTATGTGCCCTATCCCCATCCAAGTTCATCATTCCTCAATAAAAAAACAAAAAAAGAAACTCCTAGACTGATTTTTGAGCTAGATGAAGCATGCTGGGTGCATGGCTGTGTGTGCTTTAAGGGGGAAATAGGCCCAAACTCACCTGTGACTTTTTAGGTTGTGAGTTATACACGCATTAACAAAGTACAGTACATAGCACAAAGTAAAGCTGATTTGTACGCTGCTTCAGGTTAGAGAGCCATGGCCTGACTTTACAGAATGCTGCAGTGCCATGTATTCTAATCCTTAATGCAGCACTTACAAGTGTAAAAACATTAAAAGAAATTCAGATTTATTACTGAATATACAGCCTTGCCATTGGGCTTTAAAGCTGAACTCCAGGATAAGCAAATATTGTCCAATTACAAGAGGTATGTGTATTCTTTTTGAATCTCGGTGTGCTTTGTTTATTTTTTCCAGATCTGTGCAGTAATCCAGTGTGAGATTTTACCTCTGTTCAGGAGCTTAAGAAAGACCACTTACTGCTTCTCTCTCTCCTTGCACTGGGTGACTGGTCTTGTCTTCGCCCACTTCTGTAGTTTTCTGCAGGCAGCCTGTAGTGGGTGGAGCCTGCTGGGTTCCTCTCACAACTCTGATCCCTGCACAGGCTATGTACAGCACAGTGATGTCATTTCTACAAGGGGATATCTGGGCGTACAAAAAACATTTAGTGCACACAAATGGAGAAACAGAAAAAGGGTGCACCGACCTAGTGCATTATCGTTTAAAATAATTTATTACAAAAATAGGTATCATACTCACAATGGACATAATAACACAGGCATGTCAAACTGAACAAGATGTATGATCCAAACAACATCTGAGTCCATATGATGGAACCCTGAATGACCAACTGGCTAACGCGTTTCGAGGACACAACCTCTTCCTCAGAGTCCCGCTGAGGGTATGTGCCCGGGATGAGCCTGCTGTGAAGGGGCTGACAGGTCCCGATCCGAGCGGGATGGATAGATGACTGCTAGGAGTAAGCGAGGTCAGACTAGCCGGGTCGGTAACAGTGGGGACAAGTGCGGTACCAAGCAGCAGGCAAAGAGTAGTCAGGTCACACGTCGGGTTCAGTAACAGAGGGTCCAAAATAACAGTAACTACAGGCAGAAGAATGGTCAGGACCGATCCGGGGTCAGAGCAGGAGAGGGTCAGCATAAATCAGGACAGGCAGAGTTTGGCAACAAGGAAATGTACTTGACAGGAACACAGGAACAGGAACAAGACCTTGCGGCAATTTGGAGATGCACAGGGCAGGTTTAAATAGGGCACCCTGTTCTCCCAGTGGTGCGGTCGCGATCGCTAGTGCGCATGCGCGGCTGCCACCGCGATCGCCGAGCACTCTGTGCTTGGACGAATTGGCGATATGCGCATGCGCGCACTGCCGAGCGGCCGGGATCCCTGACAAGACCCCTCAGTAGTAGAAGCTCCCCCTTCCCCCAGTACAGACCCCCAGTAGTAGCTCTTTCCCCAGTACAGACTCCTCAGTAGTAGAAGCTTCCCCCAGAACAGACCCCTCAGTAGTAGAAGCTTCTCCTTCCCCCATTACAGACACCTCAGTAGTAGAAGTTCCCTCTTCCCCCAATACAGACACCCCCCCCCCTCCCCCGTAGTAGAAGCCTCCCCCCCCTTTCCCCAGTACAGACCCCTCAGTAGTAGAATTTTTACAATTTTCAATTTATTTTTTTTTAATTTTCATTCATTTTACATTTAATAGTTTTTTACATTTTCCCTCCTTCCCCAAGTACAATGACAACTATGAGAAAGGAACCATTAGCCTCTCATGGGGCCCCCAACAGTGCCTGAGTGCCCGAATGGTCAGTTCCCCCCTGAGATAACTGTAGACTTGCTGGCCCCATCTGTGTTGATGGCTGCTGCCAGTTTCTCCTCAGGCTGCCCTTTCCTCAGCACCTACTTGCTGCAGGAGACAGGAAGTGAAGAAGCTGTTGATAGGTGCTGTGCCTTGTGACTGATATCACTCCGTCTTGGCCGGAACCTTCTTCTGATTCTCAGAGAATGAGGCGCTGGGTGGTGTTAATCTGCCTGAGCGCGAGACATAGAAAGAAATAGTCCCTCACTTTCACAGACTCTTGGGGCCCTCTGACTGAAATGATGGGGCCCTGGTATATGGTTTAGACCAGCGGTTCCCAACCTCCTTGACACCAGCCGTGTGGAAGTCAACCCCTCCACAGACTGGGGGGAGGGGCTAGTGGTGGTTGGCGGGATATTGCAGTCTGTAAATGTAGTAATAGTAGTAGTAGTAGTAGTAGTAGATATATGAGATCTATCTGTATCTGTAAACGTTTAACTTTAGATAGTCCAGCATGAAACAAATACTCAGGGCTGGTGCTAGACTATTTTGCACCCTAGGCAAGATCAGCTACTTGCGCCTATCCCCCCCAAAAAAAATAAAAAAAATGTAAAACAGTGACAATATTAAATCAACAAACATGAAACTGATAAATTTCATTTCATTTGCAAAAATAAATGCCATACAATGCCACCAGCACCCAATATTAAAGACAATAAAAGTCAGTGTCACGGACGGACTGTATCTGTGGCTGGCAGTGTCAGGGTGACAGTTGCAGTGAGTGGAGGATGATGGATCCACACTCTGACAGATCCCAGGTTGGAATTCCCTAGGCAATGGTGGGAGATAAAACGCTGTGACAGCAGGCGCCTGAACTGAGCGATCCCACACAGTGACAGATCTGACACAACACACCACCAACACTGACATGGATCAGCAGGCCCAGCAGGCACTAGAAGAACAGGCTGTGGGATCGTGATGATGTCATCACCCACTGACACATTTCACATGCGACAGATGGCCAGCCGGCCAGGTCACACTCACACAGACATGAGTCAGGTGCTACCTTCCTCCGCAAATGTAGCTCCGCCTACGTTGATGAATGGGAAGAGAAGGGCTGGAACTCCACAATGATCAGCAGCTGCCAGCCCGCTTGCAATAAGGGACTGAGTCTGAGAGTAACACTGGAAGGAGCAGCAGCTCATCTGCTACACTGGCCCCAGACACCCAGCATCTTCCTTTGTCCTTTCTTCCTCCTCTCTGTCCCCACCCCCTCCTCCTCTCAGCTCAAGGATCATTCATGACGGTAGTAGTGCATCCTAGGCGGCTGCCTAGCTTGCCTAGGAGAAGCATTGGCCCTGCAAATACTCTGCTGCTTGTAATCAAATGAAAAAAACTAAATAAACATATATAACGTATAAAATGAGCACATACAAAGGTGATATCAATGCAGGTAGGTAGACTTTAATTAAAGAATCATCAGCTAACTACTTACTGCTAAAGGCTAGCTCCTTGTCCATGCTGGGAACCCAGTGGCAGCAAAAGATAGAGAGGAAAGATAGAGAGGGGTGCAAGTATAGTGTGGTTACAGTAGTTAGCTTTATTGTGAAAAAAAAAAGTTAAATACACTCATAAAGGCATGTCACGGTAGAGATGTGCATGATCCAGGGCCTGGAGTGTGGGATGGATGGGAGCCTTGGTGAACCACTTCAGCTGAGATTCCTAAACTGGAGCCGGTGCTAAGACTGCTGGGAGCCTCCACAATCTTCCCTTTGTAGCACCACCAAGAACTCTCAGAAGCGCCCCCTGTTGGTCAGACGGTGGCAGTGCAGGATATGCTGGCTCGCTCTGCCTACTGCCAACCTCTGCTGCATGATCCTGCTCCTATTAAGCCACAGTCCACAACCTGGGGGGTTGGGGACCCCTGATTTAAACCACCTGGGAGCATGGGGAAACCTTCATGAAACCTACAACTGCTGGATAGGCACCCTTAGTAAAGTGATGGGGCCCCTACAGGAGGCCCGGTGGTACCCCCTTATTGGTGGCCCTGCCTTCAGAGGTTGCTAGAGGTTCCTTGAGCAATGATAAATTTCTGCCTCTCAGATAAGTTCCCGCTGACACCTTTGATCATTTTAGCTATCTGTATGGTGGGAATTTTTTCCAATGACCACATCTGTAAGTAGCATTCTTCCCACAGACCCTCAGACGAATGTATCATGAGTTGTAGGTATAGTAATTTTTGCAGGGGTTCCCTGAGACCGGAAAGTGTTTTCAAGGGTTCCTCTGTGTTGAAAATGTTGAGAAAGGCTGCCCTAGGTTGTTTATTGGAGCATGAGTGAATGGACTGTTGCTCGGGTGACTGGCAGCCTGTATTGTTTGGGAAAGAACCAACCAATATCAGCGGCCCCTGCAGGTAGCGCTACAAAAGTTTTGGTTGTGAATGTCAACATTTTACATTTTTAACTTGTAACTGTCAAGTGCTATATTTAACTGCTCTGATCTGACCGTCATCAGGAGTGTCTCAGATTGTTCCAGAGCTTGAGAACAAACCTACATCTATTTTTGATGCCTGGATGAAAACAGCAGTGGCAGAATAATGAATTGCTAATGAAAGCTGAGAATTCAGAAGGCCATCAGTAATGTCAAATTAACACAATTATAGTCTTTAAGTGTGTCACTGTTCTTGGCCATGGCACAGGTAAGATTAGGACTGCAAATCTCTTTTTAAAAATTATTAAAGGAATACTTTAGTCAGGATAATAATGAAGTAAACTTACATGATTGCAGATGATGTACATTTACCGACTTATTGATTTTGATTAAAAGCTGCAGCAGAGCCTTTGCTGGATATCAAAAATCAGCTTTCTGCAGCAGATTATAAGTGACTAGTTGGTGTCTATGTCTGCAGAAATGATCATCCCAAAGATAACCTATGGTCTATTTTTTTTAAGGTGTTTATTAAGTGCATGACACTAGATATGTGTGATGGGAGTCACTTTGGGTGGGGGGCCCATGGAACCCAGCTCACTTTGGAGAGGTGAGGAGACCCCTGTCTCAGCTCCCCATATCCCTATTATGTGTAAGTCACCCTGTGCCTGTTAGCGGTACAGGGTGAGCTGTCCTAATATTGTGTAGACATGTCTAGGAGATAGGTGGGGGTTGTGGATTGTTTGGTGTTAGGTGGTTGCATCCCATTGTTCTACTGTTTGTCTTGCTTGGGAGCAAACTATTATGGGATGTATGTGTTGATGTGTATTAGCTTAGTGGGGGGGGGTGTCTCCAGCAGCCCCTCTTGATGGGACTGTCTGCTGGTGTGAAGTTTGAATGAATACCTGTGTGTTAATGAATCCTTTGTTACTAAATGTAGATTGCCCTGCTCTGTGTCATTATGCAGGGAGGGGGGACTGTCCCCTGAGTGTATATATCTTGTCTCTGTGTTCAAATAAACTAGTCTACCTCTGGCTTACTTCAAATCTGGTGTTGTCAGGATCTTGGGGTAACAATAGCCAGAGTCACTGGTCTCGTGTTCCAGAGCCTGAGAAGCAGCTTCTTGACGGAGATACCCAGTCATGGATGTCTGGGGTCCATTACAATATGTGCAGTTTGTTTTGTTCTGAATCGAAGTTTGGAAACATTTTCTGTTATTTGGAGATTCAGATGTATCCGAATTACAACAGTAACGAAGTTAAACGAATCTAAAAAAAGGTAATTGAAATTCGTCCAAAATTCTAATCGAATCGCAAACACATTCAAAAACAAATTCAAATTCAAAAACAAATTTGAATTTGAAAACAGGAATAAAATAAAATAGAACAGAAAATAAAGAAATAGAAAAGAATAGAATAGAAAATAAAGGAATAGAATAGAAAAGAATAGAGGAAAAAAGAACAGAATAGAAAATAAAAGAATAGTACAGAATACAGTAGAAAATAATAGAGTAAAACAGCAAAATAGAACAGAAAATAAAGGAATAGAAACAAATAGAATCCATTAGAATAGAATGGAAACGATTAGACTAGAAAATCAAAGAATATGTAAGGGGACACTCTGATTGGGACTCCTAATGTAAGGGGGCACTCTGATGTGGGTAACTGGTCTTATGTAAGGGGGCACTCTGATGATTGGGACTCCTGATGTAAGGGGGCACTCTGATGGAGATAACTGATCATATGTAAGGGTGCACTCTGAAGGGGACCCTGATGTAAGGGGGCACTTTGATGGGGACACTGATGTAAGGGGGGACTATGATGAGGACTCCTGATGTAAAAGGCGGCTCTAATATGGACACCTGATCTAAGGGGTTACATGTTCTATTTATTTATCCAAATCTAATGTTGACATTATGCCCCTTGACTTCTTTTTACTGCACACCAGATCAGAAAGAGGCCCTGGAAAGAGGAGGAGATGAAGGAAGAGGGATTGAAAGGTGTCAGGATAATGGGGGGGGGGGGGGGTGGTAGGACTTCTGGTGAGAAGGCAATGGGAGTTCCTGAGGAGTCATTTTCTGGGTATAGAACGTTTGGAGTGAAATAGGTGGTGCAGGTGAGTCAGGTAGATTGCTGAAGGTCATGTGTTGCTTATACAGATCGGAATCTTTATATAGGAATCATCTGGTCCATGTCTTCCAAGTGCTACTAAACCCCGGACCCTACATTCACTATATCTGGTCTCCCACAATACACACAACATGGAAATGCAATTAGTTTAGTAAATATTAACTGCTAAATACCTTTTCTCATCAGCAGTTAGAGCAGTCTTGTGACTTCTATCAGTGTCCAGTAGATCACTGGTTAAAGCTTGTAGGAGGAGTTTTATTTCTGCTCTAGGAGGTTGCAAAACCCCTGACCTCTGCCTGGGCAGTGCTGATTGGCCCTGTGCTGATCACATGCATGCTTCCAAAAAAAAAAAAAAAAACTCTCTAGCAATACACACTAAACTGAGCATGTGCATAAAGATTATGGCTCAGTCTGTCTTATCAGGACATACGACGTGGACATTTGAACAAGAGGAGGAGCAAAGAAGTCAGGATCAAATGGCCTTTTTATACAATGCAGAGGATTAACCCCTTAGGTTCCACAGTGAGTATAACAAGCATGATTTACTGCATATACAGACTGATTTTACTGTTGGGGGTTTACTAACACTTTAATGTAGGAGGCCATGGTTTCTCTGCTAATATGTACCAGTTCCTACATCTAACTTACCTGGTCAGTTCTCTGAAACCAATCAGAGATCCCTGGGATCAAGTCAGGAAGTCAAGTGTTTTGGCTGCATTCAATAATTGTATAGTAAGAGAGCGTTTATATTTGGCAGGGGACAGGACAATGTGATAAAGTAGGAAAGTGGCAGGTTTGAAGGGTTGGTCGCTGCCAGAGATTTTACCTATTAAAAGGGTGGACTTGGGTCCAAAAAGGGCGAATTTTAGGACATGACCACCATTTGTTTAAAAGAGTACCTCTCTCAGACAGACATCTCCAGCATTTTTCTGGCAGAGAGGGCAAGATCGAGTGAAGATGGGTCAGAATGTGATACCATGGTCAGAGTTTATAGTTTTTTTCTTGGATGTTCATGTTAGTAGCCCATTTGAGGAGATTTGTATTTATACATAGTCAGTTGTCCTCTGAAAGTGGCAAATTGAGATCCTTGGATTATTAAAAATATGTTTAATTTGCAGTTAAGTCCATAGTGGGAAGGGTACAGGCTGGTCCTGCTCCTGTAAGGATTGGTAACTACAGAAGGAGAGGTGCTTAGAGCATATTTGAATTGTAGTGTTTTATAGATATGGAGGGTCGACTTAATTAAAGAGTATCTAAAACAGGATCTCCATAGCCAGGGTCATACTTGGCAGGACAAGTGTGAAAGATTGTACATGACTTACCCAATCCTTCAGAGTAGAGTGGGGGGACCAATATACCCTATTATTAGGACAAAATACATGGATATTAAAAAAATGAACAAATAAAATAGAACTCTAGTAAACGTTTTTATTCTTGAGACACAAGCAACTGAACCCCATCTGAAAACAGGTTCTCTAGGGCTTCTGTATTCTTTGCCCTAACCCAGACCTTGTCCATGTGCAAAGATGTTGGTCTTAGACCTTCACACCATATCCTCCTGGTCACTGGACACTTTAACCACACCACAGAGTGCACTTACATAGGCCTTTGTTTTTCATGGTACAAGCAAAATCTCCAGAAGTCCAGCTGACCATCTTATGAGGTGGGTCACCTAACAAGGGTGTTTTCTCTCACTGCCAAGTGGGGCCCCCTTTTTCCTCCATCACCACCCACTCCAGAACCAACCACATTTGCAACAGTGAAATCACATCTTCTCCCCCGTCATTGGCTGTATACTGTATACCATCCTACATTACTTTAAATAGAACATCACAGATGAATTAACTTCTATACCTACTATGGGATTGGTAGAACAGTCCAAATCCACAGCAGCATAATTTTCCAAATCATGGCAATAAAGTTTTGGTTTAGGGCTGGTTTTCACACAAGATGCAGTCAAGTGCATTTCTAATCTGCATCAAAAATGTTTTCCATGAGTTCCAATGGCTCTAGTTCACACCAGTGCCATCAATATAAGTAGAACTGGCTGCATGTGTTTCTGCATGAAACACATCTGGAACACTTAAGAAAGCATGGAAGCCACACTGGAACATGTGTAAATGCTAAGACATGTGTGTATCGAAATTCAGACAAAATTTTAGTTATTCAGAAATTCAGATATATACAAATTTAAGAATTACAATAGTAATGAATTTAAAAGAATCCGAAATAATGAAACTAAATTTCATCCAAAATATTGAATTATTTGAATTTAATTCAAAATGTAAACATACTGCTGCTTATTGCTTTATTAGAATATACCTGTCTTCTGAAATTTAAATTTCAAAAGAATAGAATAAAACAAAATAGAATAGAATAAAAAAGAAGAGAATATAATGGAATATAAGAAAATAAAAGAATAGAATAAAAATAGAATAGATTAGAATAGAATAGAAAATAAATATAATAGATTAGAATTGAATAGAAAGAATGGAGCCGTCTTCCGAAATTCAAATTTCAAAGAGAATAGAATAAATCAGAGTAGTATTGAAAAGAAAATAGAAAAAAATAAAATAGAATAGTGTAGAAAATAAATTGAAAAGAATAGAATAGATTAAATCAGAATAGGATAGAAAGAACTGAATAGAAAATAGAATAGATAGAAAATAATAGAATAGAAAAAAAA